>NW_025967952.1:0-25000 GCF_021869965.1 Rhincodon typus
GATCGTCATTGATGCCAGTGGTGCAGAGTTGCTGTGATAGTCTTGCTTGACTTAACTGAGCGAACTTAGCGATCCCATGTAAGCCACCCTCAGGGCATTGGGAGAGTGGGGAGTAGCAGAGTGAAGGACAAGTTGATTTTAGTCACGTTTGGTGAGAGGTTTTGCTTTGCAGGGAAAAATAGGGAGCAGTGTGTAATCATTTTTGAGAAACCTCATCTTTATAAAGAATAATGGTGACTTTTTTTAATATGGCTGATGCAAGGCTGCCTCAAAATTAACCTTTCTGAATCTATGCTCTTTAGAAATGCAGTACGTTTTATAAAGACTTTCACCTTCCTATTTAGACACAATTTCAGCAAACCAAATGTACTGCAGCTTCAAAGAACTTCCATCTGCCTGCATATTGTGCATCTCAAGATAACGTTGCATAAGAGAAACAAGGTGACAAGGTCCCATAGAAATAAATACATTTCTCTGTTTCACCGTATCGCTCGTGGGTTTTACATTGCAGTTCTGTCTGTCTATACATGCCTCGAATGATGACTGTTATCTTGAGTCCTAAATGCTTTGCAAGATATTCATTATATCAGAAGCTTCCTTGGCTTATATAAATTCAATCATCATGATTCATTTATATCATGGTCAGATATATGCAGGGGTGAATCTTTCCCTCTCAATCCTGGATTTTTCTCTTTCTGCACATATTTAGTTGTTCTTGTATATAAACAAGACCTTGATCTCCCTGCGATTAATTCTCGGGGCATTCAGGGCCCATGTAGTTTTCAAGTTCACTGCCAGACCAAACTGAGGAGAAGAATATTTCATGAAATTGCATCGGGAATCTGCATATGTAATGTGTCAACTAATCAGAGTTCTTTTTCACTAAATTTCCAAGATGTTTCAGTGCAAATGGAGGTTATTTGGCCCTATTCTGAAATTGTAAGCCAATGAACAGTGCTTAACTATCCGTTTGTAATTCCAAATTTCGCCCCGAATACTTTCTGATTCGAGTTGTTAAAAATACATTACATAAATTATTTTAAAAAGATGTTTGCAGAATTGAGTATTGTTGAAAAAAGACATTTTTGCAGGAAATTCCAAAGTAAAAGTAAAACATTCATAATGTATGGAGTACAGATTGTTTTCCCTTTACTTCAGTATTTCTTGCGAATTGTCTTCAGTTCAAGATGAGAAGCTTCGATTTTAAAATGTTAATTTACAGCAATTCTTAAATTCTTTTAAACTACAAAGACCAATGTAAGCAGTGGCCATGAAATGGATGAGCTGAATACCATGGTTCAGTCACAGTTCAGGGCAAGTGGGCCTTCATTATAGAACTCTTTTGACAGTTATGGTGTGTTGCCGAACACCACCATGTAATGGAGAACATAAGCTTACTATGTAAACTTCGTGATGCCTATAGCCATCCAGAGATTATTAGGAGCAAAAGAGTCAAGACCAATCTGTAGAAATACTAAATCAATTTTAAAAACATGCCCCCATGGGACTGTTGGT
This sequence comes from Rhincodon typus, assembly GCF_021869965.1. Lineage (NCBI taxonomy): Eukaryota > Metazoa > Chordata > Chondrichthyes > Orectolobiformes > Rhincodontidae > Rhincodon > Rhincodon typus. Next base: position 1,516 of record NW_025967952.1, read on the forward strand.
CTGTTAATATGATTGATTTGTCACTTCAACATTTTACATCCTATTTAAACAAGGTATTTGGAATGTGGGGGCAATGGTTCATCTGTAGAAACATGACCAAGTCCCTTTGTTGCTTATCACTATAAAAAAATTAGGAGGGAAATGCTTGGATGTAATGTTTATCTTTCTGCTTTTCTGTTTCTCGCTTCTGTATTAGCCTGAGGTATAATATCTGTATCTTGCCAAGTTGCTATTTGCCTGCCAGAATCAAGGCCCCTGTGAAAGCCAGCAGGTGACTCATCTGCATGGATGTTGTAGCAGAGCCTCATTTTGTCCATGCCTAGCTTATCTTCATGTGAAGAAAAGGTTGTAGGGAAGAAAACTGTGAGCATAACTCTTGACTGATATTCTTCCTGCTCCCAACAGATATTGAAGCCCACATTTCAGACCATTTGGTGCTTTCCTAGCTAAAATAGACAGTGTATAGATGGCATCAACCCTTTAGAATCAGCTCATCCATTTGAAAGCTTCCCAGAGCACTGACTTTGCAGTTTTGGTTTGGCTGAACTTGAATTTGGGTTTATTTCAGATATGGTCACTGACCAAGTTTAAACATTGTAAAGTGAAAACTGTTGGACCCTTTTATGATGTACGAAATAAAATTTAGTTAACTAGCAACCCAGATACATGAATGTATAGAATGATAAAATATGAATCAAGTTTCCAATTCTATTACACTTTCTGGTCTGGGACCTGATCTGAAACATGGCCCACAGCATCTTCTACCTACTGTGTAGCAATACTTGCATTTGCATAAGCTATCATCACCAGTTAGCCTAAAAGGAAATATGTAGACCCTGCTCACTTCGTGTACAATGGAAATCAGTGCGAAAAATGAACACACGTTTTCAAATGAACCAACAACAATTGGGAATCCTTGAGGGCTCAAACACAGAAGAACAGTTTTTCTTAAGTCATTTCTCACACACTCTGACCTGCAGTCTTTCAGTGTTAAAATGCATTTCTTCTGTAACTTCATCTGTGTGCTGTAAGCTTTTTAAAGTGCAAATAAAGAAATATGATGTGTAGACAGTTCTTTCTAATTGTAATCTTGTACTTCTATGGTGTTCATTTACTGTAAAATGTATGATGCAGGATTGAAGTTTCAAGCCTGTGTCGAATCTGCTTGCAACCGTATGTTTGATGGAGAACCATCTTTCAAACTGCCATTTGTTGCTGTTGAGGCATAAGTGGTAAGATAATGTTCACTTGGACCTTGTGCCCTAGCACTGCTGTAAGTAGACTCATTTATGTATTAGTTTTGTCTTCCTTTGTGCAAACTATGGTCTTTTTGATTATACTTTTTAAAATTGACTTCTGTTAAGTCTGTTTAGTATTACATGCTTGGGCAATTCTACTTAAAATAGTTCTGAAACTGAGACCTTGTGTATAACAATTGTTAATATTTTATTCATGCTAGATGTGATTTGTTGTTAGATTTGTTCTATTTCTATTGCAGAGCCTTCAAACAAGCGCACTAGATTGCCTGCCTTGCTTGGTGATGCTCCATCTAACTTTGGTGAGTAAAGATGTGTGAAAAATATCCTCACTATCTCCACTTTTAATGTAGTGTGTTCGTTCAGTCTCTCCTCTACTCAAATTTAAAAAGGGGAATATGTCCAGTGTTCGGCTTTAGTGTCAGGGGCAGAAGCTTAATTTTTAGACAGTCATTGCAATTATTTTCTTTGCTCAAGGGGACAGGAATAAATCTGTTTGCTTTTAATAAGGTCACAATATGTCAAATTCTTGAATCATTTCTTGCCCAAATTGAATGTTGCTATAGCAGGTGGGTTTGTGAATATGCTAGTTTGTAGCAGTCAAGTGTGGGTAGACTTGCTAACCTCACTGGGTGAAGTCTTGTATATAGCCTTACCATGTGTTATGTCGACAGCTAAGTTCAACTTAAAATCTTTTACGCCTATGTATTATAAAACTCCCAACTTCTCTTAGCAATCTCAAATTCCACAATTGTTTTCTAGATTATCTGTGTGTCTGAATAGAATTTAAAAATTAGTTTGTTATTTTCCACTTTTAGCTCCCTGGGTGTTATCTGGTCTGATGCAGGAAACTGCTGGTGCTGTACGGTGGGCCAGTTTCAATTATATGGGTGTGGTGGTTGGACCTGAAATATACTATTTCAACACAAAGCAGGGATTGATGCGTAATTGAAGAAATTGCGGGGCTATTATAAGAAAGGTGATCAAAAACTGACATCATTTTGGACTTAATCCGCCTGTAAAAGCAAACCAAGACAAATGTAGATGAATTCATTGTCCCCAATTGATGTACCCTATTTTGAATATTGGGTGGCGTGATGGCTCAGTGGTTAGCACTGCTGCCTCAGCCCCAGGGACCTGGGTTCAGTTCCACCTTTGTGCCTGTATAGGTGTCCTCCGGGTGCTCCCATTTCCTCCCTTAGTCCAAAGATGTGCACTCTAGGTAGATTGGCCATGCTAAATTTTCCTGTAGTGTCCAGGAATGGGTAGGTTAGCCATATGAAGTGCAAGGTTACAGGGTTAGGGTTAGTGGGAGTGGGTCTGGGTGCGATAATCTTTGGAGGCTTGGTGAGGACTTGATGGGCTGAATGGCCTGCTTCTGCACTATAGGGATTCTATGATTTTTTTTTTGTCAGTACTGCCTTGCAATCCCAGAATGTGTCTTTTTAATAGATTTAATAAATTTTTTTTTTGAAAAATGAATTATCTACTGTAGTGTAAGTTTTTTTTTTTTCCCCCTTCTATGTGCCTAAGAATTAATAGGTATCTAAATTAGTCCCTGCTGCAGCTTCCCCAGTTAGTGTTTGTCAGGTGGGTGTGTTTGCCAGATTTCATGCTGTGAAGTTGTCAAGTCTACCTACACTTGACAATGATACAAAGTGTTTTGAGAACCTGTGAAATTCTCTGTGGAGGCTAAGCCACTGAATATATTTAATAAAAGTAATTTCTGGAGGCTAAATGTGTCAAGGAGTATGATAGAGTGAGAGTACAGTATTGAGAGCAACAGCCGTGATCACATTGAATGGCAGAGTGGGTTTTTGGGGCCAAATATCCTCCTCGTGTTCCTTCTAAAAACAACCCAATGTTTGTTGTGTAATTATAATAATCTTTTAGCTTGTGATTCCCTATTTAGATTGCTGTAGTGCATGCTTGCTGTTGTTGTGCACAATAGGAGCTTCTGGTGTAGAGAACAATATACCAGCATGGCTAGGGATTGGCTGGCTGGTGGGCAGAAAACAGGGTTTACGTTAATGGCTGTTTTACAGATTGGCAAGATGTGGTAAGCGGGGTCTGGCAGGAGTCAGTGCTGTTCTGTCAACATTTTACAATATATAATAATGACTTAGATGAGGGGACATGGTGGCTAAATTTACACAAGGCACAAAAGAAAGTGTGTAGTGAAGATTATATGACAAAGGAGTATTTAGGTAGGTTGAGTGGATAAAAACTGCACATAGGGTATAATGTGAGAAAATATGAAGTGTTTCATTTTAGCAAGAAGAATTAAACAGCAGAATATTACTTGAATGGAGAATGATTGCAGAATTCTGAGGTGCAGAAAGATCCAAGTATACTAGTGCATAAGTCACAGAAACTTAGTTTGCAGTTAAAGCAAGTAATTAAGAGGTTAATGGAATGCAGTTCCTTAATATGAGAGAAATTGAACATAAAAGTAAGGATTTTATGCTTGAGTTATACAAGCCATTGGTCAGACCACACTTCAAATACTGTGCAATTTTGTCTTTATTTCAGGAAATATGTTGGTGATTCAGAGGAGGTTCAACAGATTGCCTGAAATTAGTGGGTTGTGTGTAAGGAAAGATTGGTCAGGATGGACTTGTTTTCACTGGAATTTAGAAGACAAAGAATGATTTGATTGAAGTGTATAAATTCATGAATTGTCTTGACCGGATGGATGTGAAAAGGATGTTTCCTCTGTGAGTGAGTGCAGAAGTTGGAAATGCTCTCTTTTAAAATTAGGGGTTGACTTCTTTTGGGCACAGATGAGAGGAATTTCTTTTCTCTTGGGTTGTGTGATTTTGAAACTGTATGCTTCAGAAGGCGGTGGAGGTGGGGTCATTGATTATCTTTGAGACAGATGTGAATAGATTTTTGTTAGGGAAGTCAAAGGTTATTGTGGTAGATGGGAATGTGGAGTTTGGAGCACGAAACAGATGACCCACAGTCATCTTGAATGGTGCAGTAGATTTGAAGGATCAAATGGCCAACTTCTGCTTAATTTTGTATGTACGTGCCTGGTGTTAGCACTTGTGTAATCAATGCCAGGATTGGGGCTTGAAGCCACGACTACCTGATTAAGGTGCAGATTCTGCCACTGATTCATATTAGTAACCATGTGGTTTCAAAATATCTCTCTAAAGGGAGAGGACCAGCTTGGATTTTGTTTTAAATTTGTGCTTTTCTTTTGCTTGCTTCTGACCACGCTCTTGTTCCGATTTAAACAGGTCATGGCTACCCTCCTTCAACATACCATGGCTATTATGATGATGAGGATGATGATGACTATGCTCCACCGCATCACTACGAAGGCAGGGGAATGGGTCCTCCACCACCACCACCATCAGTGGGAGGTCCTCGTAGGGGTCCACCTTCACGGCGGTACTCAGCTCAATATGGTGGTGCAGCACCACCACCTCCACCTCCGCCACATGCCGATTATGGTCCTCTGGCTGATAGCCCAGTGCTGATTGTTTATGGGCTAGATACTAAGAGAATGAACCCAGACAAGGTGTTCAATATCTTCTGTCTTTATGGCAATGTGCATAAGGTATGTCTTGATGCATTTTTTTGAAGAATATGAATTGTTGTTGTGGACCCATTTTCACTGTTTAGTTGTTTTGAAGCTTTGAAATTTTGAAATCGTGCTGCCATTTCTGTTGGATTTCAGTAACATTTCAGTCTATATTTTCAGAAGACTACTGTAAATTATGCCCCCTCCCCCCCAAGTGATACTGCACCAACACAGCTACGTGGCGATATTTAAGTGTGATGCACTTACTGGATAGGCAATACAAAACAGCCAAAAAAAAACAGGAATGTGACCACTCATGGTTGTGTATAAATCTGTCTTGTAGGTTAAATTCTTAAAAAGCAAACCTGGAGCCGCCATGGTAGAAATGAGCGATGGATTTGCAGTAGACCGAGCCCTAACATGCCTGAACACTGAGAATTTTCTGTTTGGCCAGCATATAAATGTATGGTAAGAAAACTGATGCCAGGGAGCTTGGATCCAGTAATTTTGGTTGATGTTTCGGCTATGTTGCTGAAATGTGTTTTCCCATGTCTCCACAGTGTGTCAAAACAGAAGGTAATAGTTCCTGGCCAGTCATTTGAGTTAGAGGATGGCTCTTGTAGCTTCAAGGATTACTCAACTAATCGAAACAACCGGTTCACAAATCTGAAACAAGCTGCCAAAAATCGAATCCAGAAACCTAACAACATGCTACACTTCTTTAGTGCTCCTCCATCTGTTACAGAAGAAATATTCCAGCAGGTTTGTATTTAATATATCTTTGTTCTTCTGTGGTGGTAGCAGGTGTCCACTGAGCAATATCTTGTTCTCAAATCTGCTGAAACGAGGCAGCACAGGATTGAAAGTCCTCTGCTCCTGCTGTGGTGTAAAAGTGAACTGAACTGTTGTACCTCTGAAGGTTTAAGATCGCTTAAAATAGATGTTGAGTAGACCACACTGCTCTCAAACCTGCTCTGTTACTCAATAAGATCTTGACTGATGTTTCAATCAACTCCCCTATCCAGTTCTAGGAATTTAGGATAAGGAACAGGCCCTTCTGTCCCTTGAACCTGATCCACCATTCAATATTAAACCTGATCAGCTATCTCAATGCCATTTCCTGTGCTAATCCCATATCCCTTGATTTCTATCCTTAACATATTCAGTGACCTGAACTTCCACAACTCTCTGGGGTAAAGAAGTGAAAATTGCAAAGATTCAGAACCCTCTGAAGACATTTTTCCCTAAATTAATCCTAAATGGGTTGTCCCATATTCTGAGACTCTTGTCTGCTGGCTGCAAACATCCCCAGCCAGGAAAAACATCTTTTCAGAATCTATCCTGTCTGTAATTTCAATGAAATCACATGTTGTCATCCTCAGCATTGACGACTGAGCATTCACAACCCTCTTGTAAACCATAAATATTCACAACTGTAGTTTCCCTACTGTTGTGCTTTGTATATTGATGTACTTACTGACTGATAAAATAGCTGTCATCAGAAAATGTGTCTTTAAGAATGATTTTTCAGTGTAATCATGCTTTGATTTGGTATTTAAAGCCGAGTGACAGATTTTTTGCTTAAGTTAATTAACAAAATTGTCTTTAGTTCCAAGACTTTGTGTAACTCTTAACATAGGAAGATAGGCCCCAATTGCATTTTAATGCCTTTTAATACCCTGAAGATTTTTTTGCGTGGTGGTCAACATGCAGACAAGCAGAAGATAGATTTCAGCAGAATTTCTGGCCTGTTTGACTTGAAGCTGAGATTTCATAGAACCACATTGTAGACTCTCGTCCTCATGACCTCTGAGTTTTTATCTTCCTTGATATCCTGACTTTTAAATTTATAATTTGTGAAACTTCAGTTACCACCTCTGAAATCCTAACTGTTAAAAGTCAATCTATCTTTTCCTCTCTTGCATCCTAAAATGGAGAGTAAGCTCCAGGAGAGTGGTTGAAATGCAAGGGTGGTTAGTATTTAGCAAGTGATAACTCAACTGAATAGATGAGCATACTAAACTGATTTTATTTTGCTCTGCATTTAATTATTTGATACATCTTGACAACTTTGATGTCTGGGCATAGATCAGGTTGGTAAATTTTCACTTTACTTCCAGATATCTGACAAAGCTAATGTGAAGAGGCCTAAAAGTATTATATTTTTCAGTGGAAAAAGTAAGTGACCCTTTGCAACTAATATTAATTTTATAGTTCCGTTGTCGTTCTGATTTCAAAATGTGAGGGATAATGGTGGTTGTATGAAATTTTCACTACTTCATTCTGTTCTAATTTGTCTATTCTGAGAGAATATTTTTTTGATGAATGTAGAAGTATTGTTGTAACATTTTTCTGGAGGGTACCAAGTAGCTGCAAAAGCTGTTAGCAGCATTGTACTCATAAGCAGTGTTGTGTTACTTATGAGGTGTCTTGCTATCTTTTTGACTGGTCTGACTGGGATACTTCATGCAATAGTATACTTGCTGTTTGCGAAATATTGGCTATTATTACAAAACTAATACTGTAAACTAATATTTTCCAATATGTTACTTTAACCTGAAGGAAGGGATACTCTGACTTTGTAATTGAGTAGATATCTGAAATTTTTGAGAATTTAAGTTAATAACTGTATGCATGCAGGGAAACTTGTTTAATTTTGTGCTTTTTTTTATGATCTTTGGCATTTTGCAACCTGCTCCAGCTGGATCAAAAGGAAACCAAGGTAGGAGCCAACTTCAGATGTCTTCATTAATTACTGTCTGTTTTCCTTCAGTGGAACTTGAGAATGTAGTATTTACTTGTCATGCAGTTGTGATGAGTTCAGGTGACAGCTGATCATATAACTTTAATCCCATTAGCTCAGAGTTTTAATTAAAAAAAAATTACTAATTGTGAACCATACGAGTCGTGATGCTGGAAGGCTGGTGTGAGAGCAGTTTCCTGTCAGGTTAGGGAGGAGTGTATGTATCTCAGCATTTACACAGATCTGGGTGAATGATGTTTAGAATACATCATAAAATTGGTGTTGCTGACCAATTAGCTATACAAATGCAGCTTTAAGTAATGGTTCTTAAGATTTCAGGTTAGTTATGTGCAAGAAGGAGTTTATCTATCTATTTATCTATCTTTATCTGTAATAAAAAATTTGTCAGTTTTTCACATTGGAGTCTAATACACTGAATTGTAATGCAAGCTGTACTTCACTGGCAGATAATGGGTGGAATTTTAAATGACCTACTGCTATCTCCAAGGATTGGCTTTGGGAGTAGGGGTCACGTTTTTAAAATGGAAAACTGGGCTCAATCAGCTGTGAATGTGCCTAGTGCCACTTCACTTAGGATAGGGGTTACGATCAGGAAAGTAACATGCTTTGAAGTGGTGAGTCAGTAATTGTATTATTTAAATGGCTCTGCCTACTTTAGGTTTGAGCAGCCAATATATTTAATAAATGCAAGGTCAAGGTGATTCTCAATGACCTTTAATATAAAGGGCACTCTGGTTTCCACCTCTGTATATTCACATTTGTTTACAGTCTGTCTTTTGTTTTGGTAGAATCTGTGGGAGGCATAACCAGATTACCCATTCTTAAGGCAACTTTGTTCTTGTATAAGTTTGAAATTTCACTAACCTACTTTTTTCTATTTTGCTTTGATACAACTGGCAATAATGGAAAATCTTTCCAGCATTTGGTTGCTACTGACTTTTTTTTCTGGCAGGAATGTTTATCAGGGCCTTCTGGGTGTTTTTAATAGCTGCCTTTATATTGTGTTTAATGTGGGAGTGGGGGAAATTGAGAGCCATGTGTTGAGAATCAGTACTTGAACACTGTTCAAAACAAAAAGGTTGAAGCAGTCAATGACCTTTCCCTTCTTGATGCTTCAAGGAGCTAATTGTTATTGACAAGCTGGGATTTCTGTGCTTGATGAAGATTTAAAAATTAGTAGCTTTGTTTCATGATACTAGCTCCCTTCTCCAAAATTAATTAGTGGCTATTGTACATGTTAAAGATTTAGTTAAAATTAATTGTATTGCAGCAGCTAATGGCTGCAAGGTTGATGTTGATTCATATGTTGGTTTGAGCTATGTGGACTTAACATAGGTTTGATATTCATTGCAAAAAAAAATTAACATTGCCATTCAGTCTTGGCCAAAAGTGGAAACAAAATCAGCTTTAATTTACTGCAAGTTCTCATGATTGGCACCATATCCATTCCCTCCACCACTGGTGCTCAGTAGCAGCAGTGCATACTATTTACAAGTTGCACTGTAGAAATTCACCAAAGATCCTTGGACATCTCCATCCAAGCCTATGATCACTTCTATCTAGAAGAGGGCAGTAGATATGTGGCAACACCACCCCCCGAAAGTTCCCCTCCAAGCCACTCACCATTCTGACCGGGAAGTATGTTACTGTTTGTTCATTGTCGTTGGGTCAAAATCCTGGAATTCCCTCCTTTAAAGGCATTGTGGGTCAATGTACAACACCTGGACTGCTGCAGTTCAGGAAGGCAGCTCACCAGCACCTTCTCAAGGGCAACTAGGAATGGGTAATAAACTCTGGCCAGCCAGCGATGCTCACATCCTACAAGTGAATGAATAAATAAAAAAATTGGCTCAATCACTCGTGAAAGATAGTGATCATGATTGGAGAAAGAGGAGCTCTGCTGACTCATCTCTTGAAAGCTATCCATTGTTTTGTTTATTAATTGTAATCTGGCTGTGTTAAGTTGATAACTCTGGAATTTTAGGTTTAGAGAAGGAAACCAAGCCTGCTAATTATTGCAGGGTAGATTTTTCACTTTTGATATTGGTGTCTATTCTTTTGGGCACCACTTTACTTTCCTTGTTAATCTGCTTTTTGTCACCTTCGTATGCTTTGGCAGAAATGTTTCCCGCATGTGTTTGGACTGCCTTTGTCTCAGTCTAGTCATTTGGTGCTCCTGGTGTCATAGGTGTGGGTTGAAACCAATTGCACGGGTATACCATTTTCAATGAATGTGTCCTGCTTTCGATTTTGTTATTCTAGCAACGCCATTGGCAAATTGGGATCAAGGTGAACTACTTGCAGCTCCTGCCTTCCTTGTGATTGCATGATTGTATCCTGATTCTTTATTTTACCTGAATCTCATCTCAATATTAATTTTTTAGCATGCTATTCAACCGTGGCACTCTAACCCAATGTTGCCCCAACTGCACACTTTTTTTCCATCAGTATTCCCCAGGTAGTAATGTGGGATGGGGAACAGTAGCAGGTTTATTTAGGTACATCATCTTTCAGCCTTGCCTTGATCCCAGCTGAAATCAGATAATTTCTCTCAGACCAGCTGTATGCAATTTAATGAATAAGCCACAGTAGCAATGGCAGGGTGAGCTTTATTTAAATAGTGAAAGTGCATGTCAAATCAGACGATTACACAAAATGAAAAAAGTCATGAGCCAAACTGACATCTCAAGCACAGGAATTTAAAGTTTTTCTATCAGAAAGTCAGTTTGGCATGTCTCCAACTACTGTCTGGTAGCTACATTGAGTTTGAGCTTGTTTAGAACCAGACTCTCATGGCTGACTGGTTCTGATTTGGAGCATGTTGGCATAACCTAACAACAGATCACATTTAATTCTCTCTTTTAAAAATATTATTCTTTTCTTAAATGCATTGATAGTTCAGTCTGTGTATCTGACACTAGCGGTCTAGTTACAGATAGGCAAACCAGATAGTGGAGAACTTATTCAGTTTCTCCCCTCCCCTTTGTTATTCACAATAAGATATGTTCCAGAGGGAGTGTTTTAAATCTTTGAATGTGATGACTTTCAGATATAAACACGTTTTTGGGTTGAGTTTAAATCAGAAAAAAAAAACTTATTTACACATGACTCTGAGATGTAAACACAATGAAGCCCAGTCACTCCCTTGGGCACCAGACACACAAGATGGATTCTAGGGACAAGATATGAGTAGGCTATTTGTGGAATTAGTAGTAATAAATGTTCAAATTTCAGTCTCTTTAAAATGCATTGTTGCTAAACTGAATGGATTCTCTTTTGTGGCTCTTTGGATGAAGGACGGTTGGAGTTGCCTTCGTTTTCCAGCCACAAGTTTTGACCAGATTTTTGTAGAGTTGTATCTCTTGATGAGACTTGGTTCATTAGCCCAAGTCTCTCCCTTTCCGAATGACTGCATTCTGTTCCTTTTGCTGGAGGAATAGGCCTTTTCTTCCTATTGCTGAATTCCAGACAGCTTTGCAAGGTTCTCTTGTACATTTAATGAACGTTTGACTTTCCTTCACTCTTTTAAAACATAGTTCAGTGAATTCCATTGTCCTTTATAATGGATTGGAGCCAGGGTGATTGATTTACAATGGAAGAATGATTGATAATTGATCATATTAGTAACTATCTGCTCACTGGAAAGCTTTTTGATGGTTCATCCTCAATGCCCGCTGAGCCTAGCAGCCATTTTTTGATGAATCTATTTTCCATTGAGTACCAAAGGTACTCTGTTTAGGTTGTAAACTTGCTCGCCGAGCCAGTGTGTTTGGTTGCAGATGTTTTGTCACCCTGCTAGGGTGACGATGTCTGAAACCAAACACGCTGGCTCGGTGAGCAAGTCTACAACCTCATCCACAACCCAAGCTACAAATGTACTCAGTTTGTACTTAAGAAATCCATCTGTGTTTTTTCAAAAGCTCCCAGGCACATTTGGTTCCTGGACAGACTGAGACATAAAATGAAGTCACCTGGCACTGCCAGCCATTTCCTGACAGCCAGATCTGGAACATTAGGTGTATGATAGGCATGACAAATCTTTTTGAATATTGAGGTCATTACTTCAGCACTGCATTCTTTCCTCTAATGTCCACATAAATGCTGTCCAGAATAATTCATTAAGAATCATGCCTTAATTTCTAACTTCCTCAGGCCACCCCAAGGCTAAGTTTTAATCAACCTGGTCATAGATGTTATTACACACCTCTGGAGCAGGTGGGTCTTGAACCTAGGCCTCCTGGTCCAGGGGTAAAGGGCACTACTGCTGCACCACAAGAGCTCCTGCATCTGAGGTTTTAACTCACTCCAAGATAGTAAGAACTGCAGATGCTGGAGTTGGAGATAACAGTGTGGAGCTGGAGGAATACAGCAGGTCAGGCAGCGTCAGAGGAGCAGGAAAGTTGACGTTTCAGGTCAGGTCCCCTCATTTCTGAGGAAGGGTCCTGACCCGAAACGTCAACTTTCCTGCACCTCTGACACTGCCTGACCTGCTGTGTTCCTCCAGCTCCACACTGTGTTATCTACATCTGAGGTTTGTTCTTTTTTAAAACCTGTTTTTCTAATCACCCTGTTCAGAGATGTTATTATACAGCTGGTGCAGGTGGGACTTGAACGCAGGCCTCTCTGCGCCACAAGAGGGCCACCAGACACCTAAGGTTAAACTAGTTTCCTAAACAACATGGTCAGAGATGTTATTACGCATCTCTTGAGCGGGTGGGACTTGAGCCCAGGTGTTGCGGTTTGGGGGTAGGGACGTTACCATAGCAGCGCAAATGTCCCAAAACCTAAGGTTAAAAGCATCTGTTTAACATATCTATCACCTGAGTCCACTTAACCCACTACCTGTGTCGTGAGATACACTTATTTGAACACAAAGGAAGATTGGCTGAAGAAGTAAAAAAGTAATTGGCACAATTAAAGTAGTAGTTGCTAAGGTACCTCACGGTAATGCTGGTCTTGATGCTCGGAATCTGGATTATGTTCCCAAATGCTACACTTCCATCTGTTTGAGATGGTTTTACAATACTGCATTGTAAGTGGTACAATAAGGGAGAACGTTTTAGTTTGGACCAGAATGGCATTCATGTTTTATTGTACTAAAACCGAAAGGTGCTGGAAAGTTCAGATCAGGCACCTGCTTTAGAATGAGAAGTGATAACATTTCAAGTTGATAACCTTTTGCCAGAACTTTTGAATGGTATTGATTAAAAAATTTTTGAACATGGTGTGCGAGGGGAAAGAAGAAACCTGTGATAGACTGGGGGGTAGGAATGATTGATAGAGGAACATGACTGGTCTAGGCAGGTTGGGGTGATGGGTGGAGGTAGTGTAAGTGGTTTTAGCACCACTGGAAAGCTCGAAGCTTGCAAAGACTAAAGGCTTCTATGACCTAAGACATGCTGGAGAAATGTGGGTAAACTTCAAGGGTGCAAACCATCTCACTGGCCATTAAGCCTAACACCAGCCCAAACTACCTACATTCCTAATAGTACTCCTGCAGTAATCATTAGCAGTAAGAAAATTGTAGAAGCAAATTGGGATCTAAAGTTATTAGCTGTGATGTTAATCTTTAATGATTTTAAAAAATCTAGCACAAAGATAGGTGCTCTAACTTCCATTAAGCATCATTCGAAACATAGCAGAGACTGACCTGAAATTGGGTAAAGAATTGGAATTCTGTTTTATACTTCAGCAGCGTAGAAAAGTCCACATCTATAGGCAGTGCAAGGTGTACATGGGCAGTATGCCAAGTTCAAAGTGCAAATAACTCATTGCACTTGCATGGAATTTTTGAGCCATTAGATTTTGCAAAGGAAGGAGATGAAAAGGCAGTTGTTGCACGTCTTGTATGACAGGGCAATGAGCTATGGGAGAGACCACATTTCAAATACTGAACAGTTTTGGCCCCCTTATCTAAGGGAGGATGTCCTGCCATTGGAGGTAGCCAAAAGAATGTTCGCTAGATCGATTCTGGGTATGGGTTTTCTTGTGCCAAGTACTCATGGGGTTTAGAAGAATGAGAATTTATTGAAACATACAAGATTCTCCTTATTGGAGAAACTAGGACCAGAGACTGTAATTTCAGAATAAGGTGCCACCAATTTGAGGACAATGATGATTTTATTTTCCCTTGCGCTTAGTGTCTGCAGAATTCTGTACCACAAAGAGATGTCAAGACTGAGGAGTTAAGTATATTCAAGGCTGAGATAGCCAGTCAGGGAACTGAGAGTTGCAGGGATAAGGCAGGAAAGTGGAGATCAGGATGATCAGATCCACCATGATCATGCTGAATTATGGAACACATGAATGTCTACTTTTTTCTATATCCATGAGAGCCAGCTAGTATTTCACGAAGTGAACTGCCCTGCTGCATTATTGAAAGTGGAATGGAAGGTCTGTTTGTGACTTCCTGGGAAAGCAGATAATCAAATACCCCTTCCAGTCCAATTACACACTCTTCCACCCTTTTCCATTGGGCAGAAGATACAACAGTTTGAAAACACATACCAACAGAATCAAGAACAGCTATTTCCCTGCTGTTATTAGACTTATGATTGGACTGCATGTATTAGAATTGATCTTTCTCTGCACCCTCTCTGTAGCTGTAACACCATATTCTATATTTTGTTCTATTACCTTGATGTACTTGTGTAAGGTATGATTTCTCTGGACAGCACACAAAACAGTATTTTTCATTGTATATGTGACAATAATAAATCAAATTGTGGTGGAGATTTTCGAGGATGATCTATTGGAAGTGCAGGGCGAAATTCCAGCACAGTCAAACCCTAACCCTGAAGTTCAAAATTGTTTCACCGTAAATCAGTTGTAATATTTGAGTGTAAGATAAGTACTGCAGATAGTGGAAATCTGAAATAAAAGCAGGAAATACTGGGAAAAGCCAAAAGAACTGCAGATACTGTGAATCGGGAACAAAAACAAAGTTGCTGGAAAAGCTCAGCAAGTCTGGCAGCATCTGTGAAGGGGGGAAAAAAGTTAACATTTTGGGTCCAGTGACCTGTCGTCAGAACTGATAAACGTCAGTTTATATGCAGAAAAAAACAAGGTGGGGTTTGGGGTAGGGACTAAACGATGGGATAGAGCCTTGAGAGAGAAGAGCAGTTGGATAGACAAAGAGTTGATAATGATCAGGCTGGGAGGGTGAATAGTTGTTAATGGGGATGATTAGTAACTAACAACATGGCAGGTTATGTGGTAACAAGGCCTGGTGTGTGGGCTAGGGGGCTGAGACACAGGAGAGTTTAGGCCCTAAAATGATTGAACTCCGTGTTGAGTCCAGAGGGCTGCAGGGTCCCCAAGTGGAAAATGAGGTGTTGTTCGCTGGAACATTGCACAAGCCAGAGACAGAGATGTTGACCAGGGAGCAGGGTGGTGCATTAAAGTGGCAGGCAAAAAGACTCTGAACTACCTCTTGCCTGCCACTTTAACGCACTACCCTGTTCCCTGGCCAACATCTGTCTCTGGTTTGCTGCAGTGTTCCAGTGAACCTCAATGCAAGCTGGCAGAACAACACCTCATTTTCCACCTGTTGTTGTTAGTTTCCATGCAACCGCCCAGTTGTCTTTCTACTTACTGTCCAAGTCCCGAAGTTGTGCTACAGATGAAGCAGTGATATGATACCTCCTTTGAATCCAGTTTGCTGTATTTGCTCACAATGTGGCCTCCGTTACATTTTATTCTCCATTTTATCATCTTTAACATTCCTTCTGTCATGATCTATTCTACTCGCTCCTCTGACAGCTTAAAACGTGTAATTTTCCAGCCCCTTTCAGTTCTGTAGCAGAGTCGTGTTGAACTCAGCATTAAATGTGTTTCCCTCCACAGACCTGCCTTTATCCAACATTTTTTTTTTGTTTGTGATATTTCAGAGTTGTCACTTAAATAAAGGCTAGCAATGAGCTGTTTTGGTGCATCATGCAAGGGGGACATTGGGTGTGATGCTCGATGACTGATTAGATCATTAAGATTGATTTTAAAATCAGGAGGTTTCTATTTGGGAGCTTTTTTTAACACGATTCATTTTCTCTCCCAATAAATGCCAGGAGTAAATTTCATATCTGACCATTCACAGACAAATAACACTGCTAACTTTCCCACAATCTCATTTTTTAGGTGAGAAGAGTTCTTCTGGCCTTCTGGAATATGAGTTGAAGAGTGATGCTTTTGAGGCATTAGTTCTGCTGAATCACTACAGACTAAAGAATCCAGGTATGTTCCTTTAATGAAGTGATAAAACGGATGCAATATTAAACCTAAAGGATTTTCAATTACATATTAATTATGGGACATTGTTTAGTTATAGCTAACCTATTGCTGTAAAGCACCAAAAACATTGGACAAGTAACCTTATTCCTATTCTACGTATTTTAATCCTTGATTCAGTTAATCTGTTACTGATTGCAGGCAGTATTAACATCAGAAGGAGTAAATATTACTATTTAAACTCAGAGTTACAGAAAAGTCCAAAAAAATTATAACAATGATACCAGAACTGAGGTATATTTTTTAACTAACAGAGCAGTCTCAAGCCCTTTTCTCTAACAAAGAGAAGGCTGATTTGTAGCATGAAACTAAGATATTCCTTTGAAACTATGAAGGGGTTTAATAGGATAGACATAAAGTAGATGATACCACTTCTGGGGGTAATCCAGAACCACTTATAAATATCCGTTAGATTCAATAAACAATTCTAGAGAAACCTTTTTCATCCATGGATTGATTAGACTGTGAAACTTGCTACCAGGTGGAGATAATAACTTTGATAATATTTAAAGGGAAGCTAAATAATAATAGAAAATGAGAAAGGGATGTGGAACTTAAATAATTATGTGGGATAGCTGACTTGAATGGCCTGTTTCTATGTTGTAAATTCTATGTAGATTTTTATGAAGTTAATTAGGCCATACATTGCAGATTGCTGTGAAAACCATTCAAAAATAAACAACACTTTTTTTTCTGCTTTAGTCTCCCATTTTGACTAATTGTAGCTTTGGTTCTTGTATGTTAACTTGCATTTGGGAAATGCTTACAAGTGTGGTATTTGGGATACTAATTGTAAAAGATATGGGCAAGTTTAAATAGTTGGAGGACATTCTCTATTTGAGCACACAGAGCTGTTTATAGACACTGCCTTGATCGGGTAGGGTTAGGAACTGTACATTTGTCAGGCTTCACTTTGGAATAAATCTAAACTGAATAGATATTGAATTCCAGTCTGAGGTTAACATGAGGAAAAGGGATGTATCATTTGAAGAACCTGGTGGTGGTACCCATGGAATGTATCCTAGTGCACTTGTCAGTTTCTCCAGAGTAACCTGATTATAATAAATAGAAATCCCAGATTAGGCAGATATCAACAAGACTGCACTGTACGTTGATAAAGATAGCCAAATATCTTGTTGTTCAGGCACAAACCGCAAACCATAAACCAGGAAATCTGTGTTTGCCCACATTATCAGCTGCAAAACCAGCACACTATGTTCCTAGTTTGGACTTCAGTAATGCAGTTAGAGATGTTTTGTTACAGAACAGGAAGTTTTAGTTAAATTTATTTGCCAACTTGTGTACTAATGCTGAGTGTACCTCTTGTTTTTGTCTCCCTCTTGAATTTACTGAAAATTCAAAATTAAACAGATGGGCCTGACCTGTTCACGCTGAAGCTGTGTTTCTCTACTGCCTAAAATGATCCTGAGCATGGAACCAACTCATCGAGGCTGATCGTTGCTTTTGATGTATCTTTCTTTTGCTTTTGCTTTCTTTAATGCTGTAAAGTGCAGTGACCCCTGGAAAGGAATTTGTTTTCCAGTGCAAGGGCAGTTTTTTTTAGATTCCCCAAGAATGAATGGTTAGTGAAATGTGAAATGTGACTGTGCTAGTGGTTATGAACATTTGTTTGGACTTGTTTAATTATTGGAAGATTCCTGCACTGCAGAGAACTGTACACTATTGTGTTACAGCTAAAAAGTATTAATAAAAACACTTCTTTTAGTCTTTGAGAATCCCTGTATTGTTTGTTCAAGGTACTTCAAGATAGTAAATGGATATAACTTTGCAACAGCCTACTCAGCGCACACACTTGGAAATGCAGCACAGTAGAAATCTGCAAGAAGAAAGCTAATTGTGACATTCTGGATCCAACCCTTTTCATTAGAACTGAGGGTTGTAGAGTAAACTGGAATTTTTGTGAATTTTTATATGCCTTTATGGGATGTGGTTGTCATCGACAAGGCAGATATCTGTTGCCTATCCTGTTTATTGCCTTGAGAAAGTGGTAGTAATACCACTGCTGAACTGCTGCATTCTGTATAGAACATAGAACATTACAGCGCAGTACAGGCCCTTCGGCCCTCGATGTTGCGCCGACCTGTGAAACCAATCTGAAGCCCATCTAACCTGCACTATTCCATTATCATCCATATGTTTATCCAATGACCATTTAAATGCCCTTAAAGTTGGCGAGTCTACTATTTTTGCAGGCAGGGCATTCCACGCCCTTGCTACTCTGAGTAAAGAACCTACCTCTGACATCTGTCCTATATCTATCACCCCTCAATTTAAAGCTACGTCCCCTTGTGCTAGCCATCACCATCCGAGGAAAAAGGCTCTCGCTGACCACCCTATCTAATCCTCTGATCATCTTGTATGTCTCTATTAAGTCACTTCTTAACCTTCTTCTCTCTAACGAAAACAGCCTCAAGTCCCTCAGCCGTTCCTCATAAGACCTTCCCTCCATACCAGGCAACATCCTGGTAAGTCTCCTCTACACCCTTTCCAATGCTTCCACATCCTTCCTATAATGCGGCGACCAGAACTGTACGCAATACTCGTGCGGCCGCACCATGGCGTGGGCACAGCCATGGTGCCTTTTTCCTGCGGTGCAGTTGTGAACCGGATGGGTTTTATTGATAATCTAGTAGTTTAAAAAGTCGTGACTGAGAATAGCATTTTATTCCAGATTTATTAATTGAATTTAAATGTCCTCAGCTGCCATGGTGGATCTAACTTGTCTCCAGAGCATTAGCCTGGACTTCTGGGTAGCCAATCCAGTCCCAACTGAAAGTGCTATAACTCAAAAGCAATTCCAGCACTCAGCTCAGCATGTACATTGGTATGTATCTCATTATATCACCAGGCATGGCCATTATTTCATTCGATGCTGTCCTGAAACAGCTTGTAGTTGCTAGCATTCCAGAATTGTGCTGGATGTTCCAGGAATTGATTATTAACTGCTGGGGCATTGTTGGGAAGAACTGGGTGGGGTGGATGAGACATTATAGAGAACAAAATAAGGCGTCTTCCATTTAAAACAGATGAGAATTTTTTTATTTGAAGATCATGGGTCTTTAGAACTCTTCCTCAAAAGGTAGTGGAAGCCTTGAAGAGACCTTGAATATTTTTAAGGCAGAGTTGGATAGGCTCTCGGTCCCTTGCTCATCAAAAATCTATCACAGGTAGGTGGGATTGTGGATTAATCAGATCAGCTATAATCTTGAATGGCAGAACAGGCTTGAGAGGCCAAATGCCTACTTCTGTACCTAATTCATGCATTTATCGGTATATTTCACATAGTTTGAACATTATTGGTGTCTAAATTATAAAAATATAGAAAGTGGCAGAAAGGTAATTTGTTGATAAATCATCCAGTTAGATAATCAAGAATCTAATTGCTTTCCAAGGAAATGGTGGATGTTGAGAGTTTGGAGGTACCCTTAGAATGTCATGTACATCCATCTCAAGAATTAGCAGTTTAGGAAATTGTAATTTTAATGACTCATGTCATGTCAGTGTAACACTCCCCCTGAGATACCAGTGATTATTATCAAGGTTTTGAGACTGCTGTGGGTTTATAGCCAATAGTCTCCTTACCTAGTTAGTTAGACAAAGGAGTAGGGGAGAACACTTGTAATAGAGGAGGGTGTACCGATGATAAAAGTCACTGAGATGGACAACGTAGATAATGTAAGTTAAAGAATTCAAGGAGAAAAGCTCCAAATTGAATCAATTTAAAATTAAAACTGCAAGTGAAACCCTTCATGTGGTCAAGTGCAAGAATCTGCCAAATCATTGTCCATTTCAGTAAACTACCTTCTCCTTTGGACCAAAAAGACCCATCCCACATCAGAAACGCCAGGGGCAGCAAAGTATCAAGTGGACAGATGAGATACCCCTGAATTTTGTGTTGAGCTTTACTGACATTGATTCGTTAACTTTGGTGTGATTCAAAGTGAACAGGATTTTTTTTTTGAAAATGGCAAGTTCAGGGGATCAAAGTCACATTTGCAGAGAGAACAGGATTCTTTGGTAAAGTTGTCAACAAATCTGTTTGAGAGATGGTAAGAACTGCCGATGCTGGAGTCGGAAATAACACAGCGTGGAGCTGGAGAAACACAGCAGGCCAGGCAGCATCAGAGGAGCAGGAAAGCTGACGTTTCGCATCGGGACCGCTTTTCAGAAATGGGGGATATCTCTGAATGAGTTATAACCCCACTGTGAGCCTCTTCTAGGGATGCCCACCTTGAAGAAGTTATCCTCCTCTCCGGAATGACCTCAGTGAATCTCTCTCCCACTGCAACCCTCTGGTAATCTCTTTGGCCCTGAAACAAATCTGTTTGACCTGATTGGGAAGTAGCCACATCATGAACAATGAATCCTGTACTGAATTGGAGAAAATATTTCTAAATTACGCTTGTAGTGAGAATTTGGATGGTGGTTTGGATTGAGCTAAACAGACAAGTGTTTAATCTTGTGTTGCCTGGAAGGTGCTAGTGAATGGTTGAAACACAATCTGCGGAAGGGTTTATGTGCATGGTGAGGAGTTGTGAAGTTGTTGCAGATGGTGAGGGGAAAAATGTTTTTTTTTAAAATGCAGAATGTAAAAATAGGGTTAGGTTCTGGTTATTTGTACTTTTAAGGGGCTGGATTGAATTAATATGGCTTATTTTTGTGATGTTGAAATCAACATTGCTCTGGTGGTTTATCCTCTGGAAAACCAATAACATTGAACACCACTGGCTCACTCATTTGAAAAACTTTAGTTCCTACATAAGCACAATCTACATCATCAGTTTGTAGGACAGCCGTGTTTCTTGGTGGTACACCTTGGTTAATTGTGAACATCGCCTGTGGCAAGTTGATAACTGACCCAGGTGGTGAAGTTGCAAATTTTAAATGTGCTTGGAAAGTCTGGATAAGCTTTCTTCGGGACAGACCCCGGAAGATATGGACATTTGGTCCACAAGTGGAATGCGAGACACAAATTGTGACAGTGGTCATGCATGTGAGACTATTGCCCATTTATTGAATTTCTGCACTGAGTGATCCTGCACTGGCATCAGCACAAGCCTCAAATGTGTCAGCTGAAGTTGTTGAATAGCTTGTTAACCTTGACATAGGATCACAACTTCTTCCAGAGCCATAGGAATAAACAAATTCACTGTCTCCAGCTGCTTTAAGTCCAAAATTTTCACTGACTCTAGACATTGCTGTTTCCCCCTTCCTTACTGAGGTTTTGGTCATATGACTGTTATTTGGTTAATTGTCAAGTTTTAAGCTAAAAATCTGGGATTTTCATAGAATCTTTACAGTGTAGAAGCAGGCCCTTTAGCCCGTCGAGCCTACACTGTCCTCATTTTGTTTAACTACAGATAGTTGAATCAGTTTATGGAGTGAAAGGGCATTGACCATGAGCGGGAAGCAAAGCTTCCTACTTTTCCACATAAGGTCCACACGGAGCATGGGTTTGGGATATTCTGTACAGAGGTCCCTTTGTCAACTTGGGTGACGTGTCCCCACCAATCAGTGTGCGGCGATACGTGATTGACTTCCTTCATCTCCATTTGGATATTAGTATGGGCGGGATTCAATCAGTAACAACCAATCAGTGCGAGGTCCTGTGGCCCGCTTTGTTTCTGGGTACCAATTGGGACCGAGGTTGGGGGGGGCGGGCATTTGGTCTCCTTTCATCAATTGGACACCGGTAAAAAGAGGCGGGAACAGCCCGGCCGCGCGACTATTTATAGCGGCTGCCATGTTGTCTCTTTCTGACGGAATCTGAAGGCGGCAGTGGTTGTTAAGATGGCGACCAGGCAGCAGGTGTACGACGGGCGTGCAGCAAAACGCCAGCGAACCGAAAACGATGGCAACCGAGTAAGAGGAGCCGGAGGCCGGGTACCGACTCAGGGGAAAATGAATATTGGGCGGGGGAGCGAGAGGGGATGTTACGAAGCAAGCCTTGTTGAGGTGCCGCCATTTTGCGACGCGGTGCCGGCTCCGGCACCGAACCTGAGGTGAAGGGAAGCATCTGCTTTGTGTCGATGACTTCTATCTACCCTCTCTCTCTCTTTTCGCGGTGGAGCCTGCGGCCTATTTTCCCGTCCGCCCTTTGTCCACAGTAGGAGCCCATTTCTTTTGAGTCCGAACATTTTTTCCTCTTGTGGCCGCTTTTGTTGGAAGTGGGGGTTGGGCTGGGAATCCTGCAGATTTCCTTATCTCCCACCCGGCCGCCATTCGCGGCGTGGTTTGACCCACCCACTGTACGAACAGCGTTGGCCTTGGAGAGCGATGGCACGTGTCGGATTTGGTGTGAGCGTTTTGGTGAGGGTGGCGCGGAGAAACTGCAACTATGTAGAGCCGCTAAGACCTCTGAACGTTTCGGAGATAGTTCTTAAGAACTGCCAATGCTGGAGTCTGAGACGACAGCGTGGAGTTGGAGGAACACAGCGGGCCAGGCAGCATCAGATGAGCGGGAAAGGGCCCTTCTGGAGAAGGGTCCCAACCCGAAACGTCAGCTTTCCCGCTCCTTTGATGCTGCCTGGCCTGCTGTGTTCATCCAGCTCTACACTGTGTTATCTATGAACGTTTTGGGCGTTTTGTGCCCACTGCAGTATTTTCAGTTACTGTATGGAACGTGGCAGCTAATCCTACATTAAACTCCCGATTACATGCAAATTGATGAACCGGGCAGTTTTTGATTTCCAGGAGGGCATTGCCTAGGGTACCGTGGAGACTGCCCTTGCTCTCATTTCAAATAGTCATCTCAAAAACATTTCGTTAATCGCTTTCTCTTCCCATGCTGCCAGATTTGCTGAGATTTTTCTTGTAATTTCTGTTGTTATTTGATTTCAAGCATGTGCAATTTGTCCATCTATTCTAATCCTGTTTCCAGTACGTCTTGTTTGCTAAGGCGTTTCAAGTGTTCACCCAGAGTGTGACCATCTGGGTTAAAAGATGTTTCCTTAAATCCCTTATAAACTGTCTTACCTTAAAACTACCCCTCATTATTGACCACCTCTGCTAAAGGGAAAAATTTCTTCATAGGTCTACCCTGTCTAAACCTCTCTACTTTGTACACCTAAGATTCCCCCCACTTTTTGCGTTAATGCCTTAGAGCAGAGTTTCCCAAGTTTCATACTGTATCCCTCTTTTTAATGAAGCCTCTGATCCCAAATGCTTTGCTAACTGCTCTCAACAGATCCTGTCACTTCAGCGTTTTTAGGCACTGAAGCTCCTCCACCCTCAGTACTCTTAGGACTGTGTCACAGGTATTGCCTAAATTTCTGTTCAACTTCATCTTCAATTGCTTCATCTTGTGTTTCTTTGGATTGTCTTCCATCTGTGACGTGTACCCAGTCTGATAGCCTATTGCACTCAATTAGTATCATCTCCACTGTTGGCTACACTTGAGTTTTATGGTTCACAGTCTTGTAATGACATTTGTAACTGGAACTACCATATCCTTTCACTTTACTTTCAGTTCCTTTAATTGTTAAACCAGTTGTGCCTTATTTGTACCTCCTATAACCAAAATTATCACTACTTTTATTTTCAGCTTCTGTGAAAAATTGACTTGCTGTAATTATAAGAGAAGGTAGCAGATTTTGAAGAGTTGACCACCTCCTCTGCTATATCTAATCA
>NW_025967953.1:0-25000 GCF_021869965.1 Rhincodon typus
GTGAGGGTTGAAAAAGGAAGTGCAGCAGAAAAGTCCAGTATGAAACGAGTATTGCCAACTATAGGTTGCTCCTCTTATGCCTTAACTCTCTTGGCCTATTACCCAACAACACTTCAACTCTTTGTAAATGTGGATATTGCCTGTAGAATGTTGCTCTTTGTCTAAAGATTGCACCTGATGCATTTGATTTTAAATCAATCTAACTCATCTTTTTAAAGTAATGTTCTGGAATAATATTTTTTAAACTGTTTTTGATATTTAATAGAAAAAATCAGTACTCCCACTTTTGAAAAAAATCTCTAAGCTTCAAACACTGATCCTGCTTAATCACGTATCTCTGACTCTAACATTGTACAATATTCAGCATACCTTTAATGTCATTGTTTTATCATCTCTGTTTTTATTGGTCTTTTCACTTTACTGAATTGTTCAGACATTGACAGTGACAATGCGACAACTCTTAACATCCTTTTGAGTCTTTCTATTAAATTTTATTCCATTTATTTTGCACTGAGCTGCATCTCCATTTTGCAAAATAAGCATTACTTTTCAGTATTAAGTATCCTCTCCTATCGCCAGATAATTTCAATAATCCAGTCTACTTGCAAATGCTTTGTTGCAACCTCTCTTTTTCTGATGCTAACTTACTGCTGTCTGTTAACTTGACTGGCTTGAACTTCAGATGTACAAGTTAGTTATATTTGGGAAGTATATTTAAAATGTCCCATTGTGTTTTTCACTGAAGCTTTATCAGATAAAAAATGTGATGGGCCATAGAGATATTAGGACAGGGCGCAAAACACTCAGTCAAAGAGTTATCTATTTCAGGAGCATCTTAAAAGGAGGAGAAGTGGGCACAGATTTAGGAAGGATATTCCAGAGATTGAGGCCTCGGTAGTTGAATGCCTGGTTGTCAATCATTAATGCATTGGAATTTGGAGACTCAAAATTAGATTCATCAATGGTGCTGTTGAGATGCACTGATCTCACCAATCTTGATGTTGAAATAAAAACAAAGTCTGTAGAAACTCAGCAGGTCTGGAAGTATCTGAGGAAGGAGAAACCGAGTGTGTTTTGAATTGAGAGGTGAAAGGGCTTTATATTGTACGAAAAAGTGAGGAGGAGCAAATGGAACTAGAGGGAAAGTCAGGTTAAGGTTATGGGGTGAGATTAGAGACCGTGGTGTCACAAAACTAAAGGAAATGGTAATGGTGAGAAGAGAAAACTAGAATAGATGTTAGTAGCAGAATATAGGTCAGCTGTACTGAAAACAAAAATATGAAAAGTAAACTGAAAGCAAGACCAAAAAATGGAGGATAGAACTCATGGTCTGAAGTTGTTGAAATGCAAAATTAGATGGTGTTCCTCCAGCTTGCATTGAGCTTCATTAGAACAATACAGCAGATATAAGACAGAAATTTAAGTAACAGAGCAGGATTGTGAATTAACATGGCAAGAGCCAGGAAGGTCGGGGTCCTGCTGGACTGAGTAGAGGTGTTCCTCAGAGTGATCGCATTTGACGAAGTGTGGCGTTGAGGAGCCATTCAGAAGTTGAAGAAATTGACTGGAGGTCATACTAATGACAGAGCAAAGATTGTTGTGAAGTCCAATCATCTTTGCTCCAGGATATGTCTATACTGGTTTATCAGGGCATTGACCAAAGCCCACTCTGTTACACTTAATTACTCTTTCCTGATAGTTGAAAGAGATGGCCACAAGAAAGTAAGTGTCTTATTCTCTGCTCTGCATATTATCACGCTGTTTGGGAGATTTAATGGATTAAGTGTGCAAAGTTGAAATGTCATAATAGTGTAGCCCACTCTGCTACATGTCTTCAGTAGCTACGCCAATGACTTTGTGTCCACAGGGTGAGAGATGGGGGATGTTTAATGATTTCCATTTGCAGCTTGTCAGATAATGAAGCAGACAGTGCTGCATGCACCAAGCCATTAACAGCATTCAGGCTTGGGCTGATAAGTGGCAAGTGATATTTATGCTAGGCAACTACTTTCTCCAATGAGAGTTTCTTGTTTTCCCTATGACATTCAGTGGCATTGGCATTGCTTAATACCTAACATCAATTCCCCAAGGGCTACAATTGACGAGATACCTAACAGAAATGCCCACATAAATTTTGTAGCTACAGGAACAGGTCAGACACTGAGCCAGTATGTGGTGCTTATGTGATGTACAAACCACGCCCATAACCCTCAAATCCCGAAGGCTTTCCACTACCTACCAGGTGTAAGAGAGTACACTGGAGTATTCTGCTATCCTTTATACGAGTACCGTTCTAACAACACCGATGAAACTCAGTGTCATTCAGGGAAAGGTAGCCCATTTGATCAGTACCCTATCCATCATTTTAAATATTTACTTCAAAGTAGCTAGAAGTATGGGGAAGGGCGGTTCAATTGAGGCATGGAAAAGAGAATCAGGTGATTATTTAGATGGAAACAATGCATAGAAAAAGGCAAAGGCAAGAGTACTAAATATAAGTGCTGAGAGAGCCAGTGCAGGCACAATGGGCTGAATGGCCTCTTGCATTGTAATAACTCTGTGAGGAAGAATTGTTTCAGTTGTCCTCTGAGGGGTTATTTCCCATTCATCAGAATTCATTCTACCATGACTTAGTGATTAAAATTATACAGTCATTTTGAATAAACTTTGTTTGTATTCTCTTGAGTGTGGATTGTGGTTGGGTGATCTAATATTTTATGGTTTAACTATAATTGAACTAATTTTGTGAACCATTTGGGTCTTTCTCTCAGAATGATACTTATGGTGCATAAGGAGATAGTGCCAGACAATGTCAATGACTG
This sequence comes from Rhincodon typus, assembly GCF_021869965.1. Lineage (NCBI taxonomy): Eukaryota > Metazoa > Chordata > Chondrichthyes > Orectolobiformes > Rhincodontidae > Rhincodon > Rhincodon typus. Next base: position 2,823 of record NW_025967953.1, read on the forward strand.
AGCTGTGAAAATGTAATCCATGACTTCCTCCTATCTGTGACATGGGTTGATGAGTAGTCGAGCTGCTCAGACCACAAAGACCTAAGTTCAGTCACTATTCTCCGCTGAGCTGATTTTGGCTGAGATATTCACATTTGACCTAAGTAACTCTAATGTTTGAAATTTTGATTAGGGTACTCATTTCCACTTAACTATTAGTGACTCTGGCTGAAGGTGCCTGTATTGCTGATATGACAGTGGTCGACTATGATGTCCCTGCAGTTTGATACACCTTGTTCATTCTCATGCATTAATTATACATTCCTGGCTGTGATAGTTGCCAATTGCTCTACAAAACTGTGGACCCATACTCCCATCCGAACTCTGTATATATTCATGCAGTGATCGGTGACTGAAAAATCCATCTTTTTGCTGGGAAATTTATAGCTAAAACAGATTTGTAAAAGTATTTAGCATCCTTTGACCACCACATTTGTGTACCTGACCTTCAGTTATAGAGGCAAATGTCTTAGCACTTGTCAGTGCTGAATTTAGGCCCTTCTAAGAGTCCAATTCTTCACAGCTGCATTTTTCTTCCTTGGACTTGAAGTAGGACTTGGTATTTAATGCACTTTAAGATGTTAATGGTAGCATTGTTTTCAAAACAAAATAAAAAATGTTTTTCTTTTGTAGATTAATGAAGAGATTTCAGTTAAGCATCTTCCACCAACTGAGCCTGATCCTCACGTGGTCCGTGTTGGTTGGTCACTTGACTCATGCAGTACTCAACTAGGTAAGAAAATTTGTCTCCACTTTTTTGAGATATGTTTACACTAATGTATTATGTTGAATTTGGAGATAACAAGAACTGCAGATGCAGGAGTCAGTGTCAATACAGTGTGGAGCTGGAGGAACACAGCATGTCAGGCAGCATCAGAGGAGCAGGAAAGTTGATGTTTTGAGTCGGGACCCTTCTTCAGGACTAATGAAGGGTCCCAACCCGAAAGGTTAACTTTCCTGCTTCCCTGATGCTGTCTGACCTGCTGTGTTCCTTCAGCTCCACACTATTCCGAAGTTGAGGGGGTTGGCTTATGAGGAGAGACTGAGTAGATTGGGATTATATTCATTGGAATTCAGAAGATTGAGGGGGGATCTTATAGAAACATATAAAATTATGAAGGGAACAGATAAGGTAGAAGTAGAGAGGATGTTTCCACTGGCAGGTGAAACTAGGACAAGAGAGCATAGGCTCAAGATTAGAGGGAGCAGATTTAGGACTGAATCGAGAAGGAACTTCTTCACCCAGCGGGTTGTTAATCTGTGGAATTCCTTGCCCAGTGGAGTAGTTGACGCTGCTTCAGTAAATGTTTTTAAAGATAAGGTAGATATTTTTTTGAACAATAAAGGAATTAAGGGATACGATGAGAACGCGGGTAAGTGGATCTGAGTCCACGAAAAGATCAGCCATGATCTTATTGAATGGCAGAGCAGGCTCGAAGGGCCGGACGGCCTAGCTCTAATGTTGGATTTGGATCCTAGCTACCATTGTAATGTGTACCTTTCAACATTTATGGATGGTATGATTAGATAATGTGGTTTGTCAAGAGTTTTGTATTGGCTAGTTATACAGTTTCATTGAGTCTTACAGAAAGGAACTGAAACTGATTTGAACTGTAAATGTGTAGTAGTTTACAGTTTGGACCATGATTTGCATTCATGGTTGTTCAAAAAAACTTTCTACAAAGAATTTTTTTGTAATTATATTTGAGGCAACAAATTTTCAGCTTGCAAATGGTTACCCATGCTCAGCGATATTAAAATATGCCAATATCTGTCATTTTTTAAAAACAAAGTTTCAAGAACTTGGCCTGACTTCTTTGAGTTGGAGTCGGTTGGAATCATGTTAATTTTTTGGAAGAAAGACTTTCTTTGAGGAGGCAGGAGTAACTATTTTGGAGAAGATCACTTATTGCAGTGGGGGAAAAATATCCTTTGTAATCTCTTGAATGTTGTTTTTCTTGAATCTTTTCTCAATTGTTTTTTATTCAAAAGCTTTTAACAAACCCTCTGAATCAAAGATGGAATCCATGTTTATTTTAGTTGCTTAAACTTCCCAATGAGATTGGTGTGTTGCTAGTTTGGCACAGTTTTCATTTTGTAAAGCTGAAGAAAAGTGATTTTTGGAACCTAATGAGAAGACTGGGATTGAGCGACAGAGATAGAACTTCTTTGTTGTGAGATTGTGTTCCAAGGACTTAAGTGTCTTTCTTAAATAAAATGTAATATGCCAGTCGAAGAAGTACTGTTCTGTACTTCAATCTGCTCACCATTTGAGGCCTCAGCTGTGTAAAACTTTCTAATGCAGTGAGCATTTTTACTGAATTCTTCAGTAGCATCACTGTTGGCAGCTGCTGAAAGAGTTCACATTTGAGTTACTTGACCAATCAGGCTGGACCTGCTGCCCGGGTTTATACACAGGACATGAATCTGCCCATACGTTAGGTATTCGTAGCCCTGTGAGATTGTGCCCCAAGCGCTTATGTGAGTTCTGCCCTCTTGCACTGCTCCTTCCTTTCCAGCTTTCCATTCACTTGGGTCATAGTTATCTAAACATTAAATACAACTTCTTGAAAGTGTGCTGTGAATTCTTGTGGCTGCAGTGATTGCCTGGTGAAGTTGGTGATTGCACTATGATGACTAGATAAGTCACCTTTTTGTCAGGAGCATTATGGGGACTGTGTTGATAAACTGATTTATTTAAGAACTGAAAGGCAGGATTGCCAATTTGTGCTGTATTTTGTGACTTGTTGATAACTGTATTAGTCTTGTTTAACCCGTCTTGCTTCAGAACTCATGCTTGTGAAGCAGTTAAGCAGAACAATATTTGTGTATAGTTGACCCACTCACCTTTGGCTTTCGGTTCGAAGTGAATATGTGGGAATGCTAGGTGCCTACTGCCTTCAAGGTTGCACAATTCTTCTGATCATTACTGATACAGGTAGTTCTGTTATAACGTATGTTTTGTAAATGTGAATTGGCTGTAATGCAATGGATGAATAGTGGATGCTGTTTGGATAACGCAAACTTTCTGCTGTACAGGTATAGCGATTTTCCACAGCGATTTCCCTATAATGTGATTTTCTATGGTGATTTTCAATGGCGCGTTTTTTATAGAGCAAGGTCACACAAGAACGCAACTATTGCGTTATAGGAGAACTACCTGTAATGTTTTCCGTTCACAGTCATGGCAATCGATTTAAAAATTTATAAATGCTAGAAAGTCCGCCTCAGTAATTCCCAGAGTGTCACTTAAAATTTAGTTTGTTCATTTGTAGCATTTTGCTAAGATATTTATAGAAATTTGATTTAAGTGAACTGGCAGCACCATATGTGCTATGAAAAGCAATAGAAATACTGACTTACATTTGACTGGATGAAAAAGAGCTTGATTGATTTATTAGATGTATTTATCTAATACTGATTCAGTAAATTGATATCTTATTGAACACATTATATTTTCCTGCTCATGCCTTTTCTGTAGATGGATCTTGCCAGTAATGCATTTCAAGCATCATTATTATTTGTTCCACTGAAGAACTTAGATCACGTTCACTCTTCTGTACCAGGACTTGTAATGGAAATGTTAGTTGGCACCTTGCGTGTTTTTCATACATTAATATCCATATGTCAAATCAAGCAACAAAAGACTTTCAGTGATTTGCAAATAAAAGTTTTCACCTTTCCCATATTAGAAACCAACACCCCACTGAGCTGGAGCTACATAGGACATAGAACAGTACAGCACCATGCTATGATACATCTCTGGGTCAGGTGGGATTTGAACCCAGACCTACTTGTCCAGCAGTAAACTCTATCTCTGCACCGTAAGGGCCCAAAACTCAGCTTTTAAGTAGATGTTTTTCATCAATCTGTTCAGACATGTTATGACCCATATCAAGGGCAAATGGGACTTGAAACTGGGTCTTTTGGCTCAGAGGCAGTGGCACTACCACTGTGCCACAAGAATCCAAAAGTCAGCTTCTAAATTGTGGGGATGTTTTCAAAATCAGTATGTTCAGAGATGTTCTTACACCCCTCTGGAGCATGTGGGATTTGAACCCAGGCCTCCTGGCTCAGAAGTAGGGACATTATTTGAGGCTTCTAGGCACCTCCATTTCTAACTCATGACAGTCTCACTTTTTAGGGCACCACCCACTTAATTAAAGTTTCACGGAATTGTTATAGCACCGTCAGAGGTCACTCAGCCCATTATGTCTCCAAAGGAGCAACTTACTACAATTCTCCTACCTTTTTGTTTTTCTGCAGATTCTTCCTTTCCAGATACTCATTTAATTCCCTCTTGAATGCCTCAATTGAGCATCCTTCCACCACATATTTCTGGTAGTACATTCAAGATCCTAACCACTTGCTGTGTGAAATAGAAATTTGAAAGGGTTCAGAACAGATTTACAAGGATGTTTCTGGGATTGGAGGGTATGAGCCACAGGGAGATGCTGATGGGCTGGGGCTTTTTCCCTGGAGTGTTGGTAGCTGAGAGGTGACCTTATAGAAGTTTATAAAACCCTGAGGAGCATGGATTGAGTTATTAGCCAAGGTCTTTTTCCCAGGGTAGGGGGAGTCCAAAATGAGAGGACTTAGCTTTAAGGTGAGAGAGGAAAGATTTAAAAGGGATCTCAGGGACAACCTTTTAATGCAGAGGGTGGTGCATACATGGAATGAGCTGCCAGAGGAAGTGATGGAGGTGGGTACGACATTTAAAAGGCATCTGGATGGGTACGTAAATAGGAAGGGTATAGAGAGATATGGGCCAAGTGCTGGCAAATGGGACTAGATTAGTTTAGGATATCTGGTTGGCATGGACAAGTTGGACTGAAGGGTCTGTTTCTGTGATGTATAGCTATGACTATGGCTTCACATCTCCATTGCTTCTTTGCCTATTACCTTTAGATCTTTGCCCTCTTATTATCAATTCTTCCACCAAAAGGAACAATTTTTACCTGTACCATCTCCAGATCCCTCATAGTTTTGAATAAACCTATCAAATCTCCTCAATCTGCTCTCAAAGGAATAACCTTCCAATTTCTCTAACCTGTCTGTCTGAAGTTCTGAGTGAATTCTTTCTGCGCTCTCTGATTCTTTCACATTGTTCCTTAAATGTGGTGCTGAGGACTAGATGTAGCATTCCAGTTGAAGTCGAACCAATGTTCTACATGAGGTTATCGCATCTTCCTTAATAAGAATAGCAAGGATCTTTTCCCTAAGGTTGTGGGGGTGGGGTTCAATACTAGGGGGGCATATTTTTAAGGTGAGAGGGTAAAATTTTAAAAAGGACGTGAGGGGTGACGTGTTTACACGGAGAGTGGTTCGTGTGTGGAGTGAACTGCCAGAGAAAGTGGTGGATGCAGGTACAGTTAAAACATTTAAAAGACCATTTGGATAAATACATGAATAGGAAAGATTTGGAGGGATATAGGCCAAACACAGGCAAATGGAATGAGTTTAGTTTGGGAACATGGTCGGTGTGGACTAGTTGGCCCGAAAGGTTTGTTTCCATGCTGTATGATTCTGACTGTTGTACTCTAAGCGCCTATTATTAAAATCTAGGATGTTATATGCTTTAAAAACTGTTCCCCGAACTTGTCCTATCATCTTCAATGATTTACTGCTCCTATACTCTCTTTAGAATTGTTCCCTTAATTTAATATTATCTCTGAATTGTTCCTACCGAATTGAATCACTTCACATTTCTCTGCGTCGAATTTCATCTGCCACACATCTACTTGTTTCACCAACCTGCCCTTTTGAACTTCTATACTATCCTCACATTTCACCATGCTTAAGAGTTCCATTTCACCCTTGAATCTTGAAATTGTGCCCTGTCCACTAAGCAAGAGCGTGGGTCCTAACCCCCAACCCCTGGGAATTGCACTATAAACCTAGTTCTAAAAACATTTACTAACCCCTACTGCACCCACATTTACCTAAGTAAGTATCAATTTTGACTGTGTTATCATTTCTAAAAGCTTCCCTATCATCAGCATTAAACTAACTGGGCTATAGTTGCTAGGCTTATCTTTACACCCATTTTTTGAACAATGGTGTGACATTTGTAGTTCTCCAGTCTTCTGATACAACCCTTGAGTCGAGTGATGACTGGAAAATTATGGCCATTGCTTCTGCAGTTTCCATTCTCACTTCCCTCAGTACAATAAGCCCCCATTTAATGTTGATTCACTTAACAGCATTTCATTTTAATATCATAAACGAACATGTTGTTACTATATTATTAGACTTTTAGAGTTTCAGTTTAAATATTTCCTACAGATTTCCTGTGTGATCTGTCTGATTTTATGACCTTTCTCCACCATTCCGCTCCAAGCTCAGTACACCTGGCCTTCCTCCAGTTCTGCATCTGCCCTCAGTGCCTTTTCATGCTTGATGTTCTTAGCTATAAAACTCTCCAGTGTCCAGACCTGCACTGACTAATTATTACCACTGGATGGAGCCTGTTCAATTGAAACTTCATGAGATGAATTTAATTTTAACATTTAGTTTATGACTATTGTATCTATTTATGTTTAAATTGTATTTACTTTTAAAGACTATATTATTGAAGGTAAGGCATTTAAGGATGTACATCATTTCAACATAATGGGTTTGTTTTTGCTTTTTGCTAAGAGGCCCTGACCTACCCATCTGTGCAATGTTTTGATTATATTTACTGAATTATTTTATTTTATCTCGTCTAGATTCACTCATTTCATTCTAGGAGCTCAGGATTTATTTGCTCTACCTTTCCCTTCATAGGAATATACCTTGGCTGTGACCAAATTATCTCCTCTTTAAAGGCAGCCCATTGTTCAGTTTTGCTTGCCATCCTTTAATTTCAATGTACTTTGTCCAGATTCAATCTTGCTCTATTGAATGAAAGCAAAATGTTGCGGATGCTGCAGTTTTGAAATAAAATAGAAAATGCTTGAGAAACTTAGTAGCAAAATCAACTTGGTGTTTTGTGTCCATTGACTCTACTTCCTGGTCTGAAGATGATTCATTGGACTCAGAATGTTAATTCTGTTTCTCTCTCCACAGATGCTGCCAGACCTACTGAGTTTCTCCAGCATTTTGTTTATTTCTTATGTCACCAAAGTTGGCTTTCACCAAGTTAATTATTTTTAGCTGGATTGTTCCTTAACCTTTTCAGTTGCTAGCCTAAACCTTCAGATATAATGCTCACAGTCACCTAAATGTTATCCTACTGATACATGATCCACTTGGTCATGAACGATCATAGAGTCATACAGCACAGAAGCAGACCCTTCAGTCCAACTTGCCAGTGCCGACCAGGTTTCCCAAACTGAACTAGTCCCATTTGCCTGCATTTGGTCCATATCCCTATAAACCTTTCCTATCCATGTACCTGTGCAAATGTCTTTTAAATGTTGTAACTGTACCTGCCTCTCCCACTTGTTCTGTCAGCTCGTTCCATATGCACTACCCTCTATGTGGAAAAAGTTGCCCTTCTGCTCCCTTTTAAATTTTTCCCCCCTCACCTTAAACCTATGCCTTTTAGTATTGAGCTCCCCTAACCTGGGGAAAAGATCTTGGCTATTCACCTTACCTACGCCCCTTGTGACTTTATAAATCTCTATAAGGTCATCCTAAGTCTCCTACCCTCCAGGGAAAAAGTCCTAGCCTATCCAGCCTCTCTTTATAACTCAAACCCTCAGTCTCGGTAACATCCCTGCAAATCTTTTCTGCGGGAGAGTGGGGTGGGGGTGTAAAAGACCCCAAGTGCTGGGAGAGGAGCTGCTGAAGCAGGGTACAAGGATGGCCTGGGAAGTTACACAGAACGTGCTGAGTCACTGCCTCCTCACCAGTTGATGTCTTGGATAAATGTTAAGTTCTGTTGCTGTTTGCCAGAGATGGGTGGTACTTCTGTAGGAAGCACTGCTCGTCCTGGATGATGTCAGCAATACTCTTGCTCACATTAATGTCATGTTGGCAACTGCGAGGCGAGGCAGACAAGAATGGGCAGATTAGTGGGCAGACGGACAGAGAGGGCACGTGGTGCACCTGCCCAAACTGAGAAAGTGAGTGGAGATGGGGTCCTATTAGTGCTTCCTTTGTAGTTCAACAGGAGATATTGTGCTGTTTAAAAAAAAAATAATAATTCTGGGAGCTACAAACATTCCAAGAAATGTGCCTGAGTTCCTTTACCCATTCCTGATTTGTACGGAATAGAAGTCAGAGGAGTTTTATAGATTGTTTTGACTATGATGGGTATACTCTGTCTTTCTCTTGTCTCGCTGCTGCTCAATGAATCACAACATAAGTTTAAAAACATATTTCATTGGTGGTTATTCTTGAAGGCAAGCAGTAAAAAAGGCACAGTATGTTCTGAATTCTGTAGCTCTCATGTTCTTGGGTCTTGGCAGGCAATATTGAACAGTTCTTTCAGTCACCCTTCCAGGAGAATAATTGTGTTTCATCCAGATCTCAGAGCAGAGGTGTTTCAGAAACAGGAGACTCTAGCTGAGCGGCTTTTCTGTAAGAGGCATTCTTCAGCTGAAAAATCCAAACGTAAGCTCCAAGTCTGGGAACATTATTCAAAGAAAACTGCTATACCAAGTTGTAGAACAGTCCCTGAAGTGAATTCAAGTAAACAAGAGACTTGCAATTACCTGGAACTATGTAATTTTCATTAATGCTCTGATTAAAAAATAAATCTAGGTACCTCCAAAATCCTTAAGACTCAAGTGTACAAAATTGTTAACTATGAAGCATCTTCATAACAAGGAGTTAACTTAAGACCATAAGACCTTTTTGTTGGGAAGTTGATGCACTGGATTAACTCTATGTTAAACATCTGGAGTGAGTGATGTTGTTGGACTTTGCATCATAGTGTCCTGGAACCATGCTTACCATTGAGTGGGCTAATCTATTTAATGTTAACTCATATCTAAATTGTGTTCAATAACTTGGCGAAACTCACTTTAGTAGATAAGAAAAAATTGCTTTATATTTGCTGTCTATGTCTGGATTAATGTCACCCTTTCTGAGTGATTGTCACCTAATGCAAATACATGTGTCTTGTAAGAGAAACAGAAATCATTTACAAATATTCAGCAAGCCAGGCAACATCTATTGAGTACAGGACCAAAAAAAAACTGACTGACTTTGTGTTATCTGTTCTGAAGCTCCCTGATCTAATCAGTGTATCCAGTAATTTTGATCCAGTTTTTCAGCATCTGTAATATTCTTTGTTGTGTCTTTTTGCTCTCCATAATGTCTGACCATGAGAGAGCATGGAGATTCTCACTATCTTCTGTGCTAGTGTGGATAAACTGTTTCCTGAAATAACTCCACGGAGGCTGGTATCCAGTCACCAAGTCACGCTTTATTTACATATGGAGAGTCCTTGACACTGATCCAGCTCCCTCAGAGTGAGCAGTACTCCTGACACTTGTTTATATCTGTCAGCCAGGGTCCCTTATTAGCCCAGATTAACAGCCCCAATCAGGGAACCCATATTCTGTGAGGTCTGCCTGGCTGACCTCATTACAATCATTGTAGTTCCCATCTTGCAGACGAGTGGTGTTTTCTGCAGTTATGGTCTAAGGGCTATGATGTACATCAGACTATGATGTCAGTCTATTCCAGCATTCTTAGACTTTTGTATTTTTTAACTTCACTCCCAATAGTCTTATTGGTGGACCACTTTTTTTAATTCTTCTATTCTGTTAACTTCTTCAGACTCGGTTCACTTGACCTTTCTAGATTCCGTGTCTCCATTCTTCCAGGAAATTCACACTGATGATATCTCAGGGGAATTTGGAATTGTTGATTTTTTTCTTTTTGGAATTTGCGTGTTCGATGGTTTTGCTGAGAATGAGTTTTGCTTTAGGAAGAGTTGGGAGGACCTTGCTTCCTAAACTTGGTTTGAATGTGAATTTGATGATTAGGATCTTTCCATGAAAGTACTGAATTGGAAGTATTGTGAGCCAGGTCAAAAAACTCTTGTTTGGACTGGAGGCTGTATCATGGTAATGACTTAGTAGATTTGAAGGATGTGCCCTGCGAATAAAAACAGTATAAATTAAACAAACGTGTGTATTTTGCACAGTTTACACATTGTTGATAATTGAACTGATTATTCTGTACATTTGAGGTTACCTCATTATAAATCCTGGGTAGAGAGTATAATTTAATTGTTAACATATTCTAAAACTATATGCTGAAGATGAAAACAAATCTATTCTATTAATTTGATTAAAAGATTGGGTTCTTTTCAGTCTACCTCCAGATGGTTGCCTGAATTATTTTGTTTGCTGTGTTAGATTGTGTTTTCTGACTCAAATTTCTTGTCCTTTCTAATTGAGGAACATTAACAATCTACCACACAAATTGCCGCAGTTCAATAAAATCTTGTCTTGTCCTTTTAGAATGAGCCTTCCTCATGATTGTGGGTCATCATCTTTGACATTCTGTCTATCAAAAATTAGATTTGTAACTTCTAATACTTCTACTATGTAAGAGAAATGTTGTGACTGAGACTGAGATATAACAATAGATGAATTGTTAGAGTATTTTTATTCCTGTTTGACCACTAGAATATATATATATATTCCCAATTTGTCTTCCATAACACAGAGGTTGATGATATTTGAATGTTTATTTCTCCATGAGCCTGGATCAGTATATTTACAATAAACCATATGAAACCACACTGTAAATTATATCAATTGCTATTTTCTAATGCAGATAACTGATACAGATGCTGTAATAATTTCATGGCTGATATAACTACTTAGAAGGAAGTTATTGTAACAGTAAAATAGTTGTGCTTGCTCAAGGACTGTTGTACCACAGCACTTATTAGGTGCCTCAGAACACATACAAAACTGCAGTCTGAAATTAGTAAGTCATAGTGTCAGAATTTAATTGACTAGATAAATTCCTTGATAAAGATATTTGACTTCGAGAGTAACACACAATATACATGCAGCCAAGTGAGATTTCACTGTGTATTGAAATAACGGGTCAGATGACAAATGAACTGTCTGTTTTAGGTGAGGAAGAATTCTCATTTGGGTATGGAGGGACTGCAAAGAAGTCAACAAGCTGCAAGTTTCAGGACTATGGAGAGCGATTTTCTGAAAATGATGTGTTGGGATGTCTAATTGTAAGTAATACAAATTTACTCTGAATTATGATAGTCCTTTTCCATTCTAGACCAGATGCGTTTTTTTGTGTTTTATACATCCTAATGTAAATTTGAAACATTTTATTGGGCATTGTAAATTTATATTTCGAGATTCTCTAGAATGTTGATCTTCGAACTGATCAGGCTCTTGATTGGAAATGTTCTGTCGGAGCTTCGATTTGATGCATGGTTTTGATTTAGTTTTCAGACTGGTAGGACAGGTAGAATGGGATTTAACAGTCATACTTGGTCTCAACTTGTTATCTCCTGTAGAGCAGTGCCATGAAAAGAAATGAACATGATATGCAATGTGCAAACAACAAATTCTACTTTAATGTTTTAACTGCAGTCTTTGTTTTGTTCTCCTGCAGAGAGGCTGTGGTTGCTGTTGTTGTAACCATTGGTTATCCACATGAAACAGAAGTCTATACTTGCCACAGCTTAAAAGTAATTTGTTACTGGCTGGATTTCTGTTATGCTGAAATCTCTTGGGTGTAGGTTAGACAATCAGGAGTGAAACTGGGAATTATATCAACATATACCAACTTTGTTGGAAAAGATACAGGAGATTGATAGGTGGAAAATTTGCTCTGCCTCTCATGTTTGAACCCCTTGGCCAAATATTTCATTGCTAAATCTTTCATTTTTTTCTTATCCATCGTACCTGTAGAATTTTGAAGCTGGGGAAGATGTGGAGATGTCCTTTACAAAGAATGGAAGGTGGCTTGGTGTGGCATTCAGGGTCAAGAAAATGGCGCTTGGTGGGCGACCCTTGTTTCCACATGTGCTGTCAAAGAACTGTGCCATTGAGTTCAACTTTGGGCAGAAGGAACCATGGTACAGACTTCCTGATGGCTTCACATACATTCAACATGTACCTGTAGATGAGCGTATACCAGGTACAGCAGGACCAAAGACCAAGTCAGAGTGTGAGGTGGGTGTGTAGATTTTAGTTGAAGCAATTAATGTGATTATAAAATCAGGACTGTCTATCTCAGGAAAATCTTTTCCATGTACCACACTGCTGTTAATTTTTTAGGATGAATTTTCTACATGGTTTACTATTAATTTTCCCCGTGGTCTCTGAATTTATTTGACTTTAATGAAATAAGTCAATTCAAAATACTTTTGAATATAGAATTTTCCAAAGCTTGGTTTTGGGATAGAGATCTTTTCTTGAACCTGTCAAAGATCATAGTTCTGCGATGGCAAACCTTGCAAAGTGTCCAAAAGGTGGGTTGTTGAGATTTAGGAATTTGATGTGTTCGTCACAAGTCCTGTATTGTCCTGGTCCTTTTGTGAAAAACGCAATGTGAAAGGCTGGGGACAGCTGTGACAAAATACCTTGTTCTTTGTAATTCCACTCCTGCAGTCTATGCCTATTACTTCAATTGGTGCTTCCCAGCCTTTTCCTCTTGAGGCTTAGAAATGTTCACATTGCCTCTCCTCAACGCTAGGCGAAGTAGGAGAGCCCCGAGAGCAGAAACCTGTTAGAATGGGAGCACAACCTTTGTAACTTGGTCAGAGCTCATGGCAGCCATTTGCTGCCTCAGAATCCAAAGCCAGCTCATAACTCCAGTTGGGGTTCTGACTCCCACTTTGGGAAGCCCCAGCTTTTGCAATTCAAGCTTGGAATAAAACTGCAAAACAATTCTTTGTTTATCAATGTTATATTTGAAAGAGGTTTGATTTATTAAATAGGTGAGTACAGTATATTTTCTTGAAATTTTTGGGATGTTGATGGGTGCATGGACTTAGTGCAATGGGTAGGGTAAAAGAAGGACAGGAAGGCAATCAGCTACAATTGCTGATTTGAGGAATAATGAATAACCCTTTGTGGCTTTTCCAAATGAGAGCCTGGGGTCACTCATTTAGTTTCAAACTCATTTAGTTCTCCCTATCACAGAATAGATGGGGAGCAGTGTGGCTACATTGGCTGAAGTTGGCCATTGTTCAGACAGAAGGGATAAAATGCATAAGAGGAACCGCTAACTCGTGAGGTCTGTAATACTGGAACAGATTGTGAGAGGCTGCTAATTTAACCACAGGATGATGATTTTGACTGAGTCACTGGGGTTCAAAGCCATTTCAGGCTGGGTGGGTGAGTGAGGTGTATGAGGAAGAAGATATAGCACATGGATAAGTGTATCCATGCGCAGATTTTTAGGAAAGGTGGAGGATAGAAGATCAACAAAGAGAGTTTTTTTAAATGTATGCAATCTTAGAGGAGGTGACAAAGCCAGGGATCGGAGTTTCATTGACAGATGGACCAGAATAGGGATGGAAATTTTTTTTAATTCACAGATGGGATTCAAGTGTCATTGGCTATTGCCAGCATTTATTGCACAACTCAGTTGTCCTGCACAAGTTGCTGGTAAGCTATCTTCTTGAACGACTAGTGTGGCATCAAAGAGCCCTAACAAAATTGGAGTCCATGAGAACCGAGGAAGAATTCTCCACTGGTTGGAGTCATACCTGGCACAAAGGAGGATGGTTGAGATTGTTGGAGGTCTGTAATCTCAGGGCAAGACATCTGTGCAGGAATTCCTGAAGGTAGTGTCTTTGGCCCAGGTGTCTTCAGGTGCTTCGATAATGACCTTCCTTCCATCATAAGGTCAAAAGTGGGGATATTTGCTGATGATTGCACAATGCCCCGCATTATTTCGAACTCTTTAGATACCAAAGCAATCAGTGTCCAAATTAGCAACACCTGGACAATATCCAGACATGGGCTGAGAAGTGGCAAGTAACATTTGTGCCATACAAATGCCAAGCAATGACCATCTCCAAAAAGAGGTAATCTAATTATCATCCCCCACTATCAACATCCTGAGGGTTACCATTGACCAGAAGCTGAACTGGACGAGCTATATAAATAAAGTGGCTACAAGAGCAGGTCAGAGACTAGCAATCCTGCAGCAAGTAACTCGCCTCTTGACTTTTCAAAGCCTGTCCAAAATTACAAGGCACAAGTCAAGAGACTGATGAAGTACTCTCCACTTAACTAGATGAGCGCAGCATCAACAACACTCAAGGGGTGGCACGGTGGCTCAGTTAACATTGAGCACTGCTGCCTCACAGCGCCAGGGATCCGGGTTCGATTCCACCCTTGGGCGACTGTCTGTGTGGAGTTTGCACATTCTCCCTATGTCTGCGTGGGTTTCCTCTGGGTCCTCCAGCTTCCTCCCACAGTCCAAAGATGTGCAGTCTAGGATTGGCCATGCTAAATTGCCCATAGTGTTCAGGGATGTGTAGCTTAGGTGGATTATAGGGGGATGGGTCTGGGTGGGATGCTTTGAGGGTCGGTGTGGACTTGTTGGGCCAAAGGGCCTGTTTCCACAGTGTAGGGATTCTGTAAAGCTTGACACCAAATGTGAACATTCACTCCCTCCGCTACCCACAGTCAGTAGTAGCAGTGCGTACCTGCATTGTGGATCTTCCTATACCACATGGACTGCAGTATCTCAAGAAGGCAGCTCCCCATCCTGTTCTCAAGGGCCAGTAGGGTTGACAACAAATGCTGGCCCAGCTAGTAATTCCCACATCTTACAAAGAAAAATATCAAAATGTCTTTAGCATGTAGATGCACCTACGGTACTGTTTAGAAGGGTTTTCCAGGATTTTGATTCGAAGATGGTGAAGGAATGACAGTCTAGCTGCAAGACAAGAACGTGTGTGACTTGGAGGGGCACTTGCAGGTGGTAGTGTTCTTGTGCATCTCTTGCACTTGTCCTTCTAGATGGTAGAGATTATAGATTCGGATGGTGCTGTTGCAGATGCTTTGGTGCAGTGCATCTCGAATATGGTACATCTTGAAAATGATCTTGAGATGTGTGAGCAGCCACAGTATGTAATCATGCAGAGGGCAGTAAAGGGCCAGCTGTGTTATCAAAATCAGAGGGAGATTTGCCTTAATGAGGTTTGTAATTTGTCAGTGGTGAAGAGCGTGAATGTTGAAGGTGGTGGATGATCACTGAAAACAGCTCAGCCGTCATTGAAAAGCAGTTTTGGAGACACAGTTTAGTTGGACAGAAACAGGGGCAGCTCTCTGTCTGAAGTGCTGACTTTTATCTGTTCTGCATGGAAATAAGTTGAGAGCAGTTAACTATGTCATCAAGCCCTTGGGAACTGAGAAACTAGGGAGGTCACTGACTCTGTTATGAGACACATGTGTTGCGGAGCTAGGAAGCCTTAGGAGCGTTGATATTTCAGTGCAGCTGAGAGTGGGGGTGTTGGAAAACCCTTAAGAGTATTTTCTTTGTACAACTGATCAATATTAGAGTTCAGAGAACAGAACAGAACAGAATCCTACAGGGTGGAAACAGGCCATTCGGCTCAACTGGTCCACAGCAACCTTTCAAAGGATTGTGTAATTGATGTCAGGGTGAATTTCTGAGGAATCCATGGAATATGTCCAAATTGTATTTGCTGTTTGATGTGCTTAGGGGTTTCTGATTACAATATGTTATTTCATGTTAATTCTGGATGCTAGAAATAAATTATACACACATTGTAGATTTTATTACCATTCTAACTTGTAAAGCATTGTTTGTACAACACTGTGGAATCATGTGGCTTCATTCCCTTAGTCTCCTCCCCTGGATCTCACCTTTCGTATATTTTAAAACGAAAAGTTTCTGGTCCCTAAATAAATCATAGCATTATATGATGATCTCATCTAGGATCATAATAGGATACTGAGCTGTATGAGTAGCCATGATATATAATCCTGCAGAGGGCAGTAAAGGGCCAGCTGTGTTTTCAGAATCAGAGGGAGATTTGCCTTTGGGAGGTCTGTAATGCACCAGATTGACTGTGACTTGAACAGACAGATTTGGGACAGCATTGCTTACTTTCTGCTTCAAAATAAGATTCTCAAAGAAGCCAATTCAGAGCAGCGAGCACTAGAACTTAATGCGATTCTGACCTACTGTACAACCTGGATATTCATCATTCCACAGTTGGTGACCTTGTCTTTAGCTGCCTAGACCCTATGCTCTAGAACTCCCACCCCAACCTGTGCAGATTTCTTTGAGACCTCTTAAAGCCAATCTTTTGGTGAAACTTTTGATCATCTGTTCTGATTTCTGCTTTGTTATCAAATAAAATATGATATCACCCTGTGAAGCACTGTGAGATGTTTTACTAAATTAAAGATGCGACTAGAAATACAAGATTCTACAAGCTAAACACAAGTTGTTGCAAGGTGATTGATTTTATTAAAGAGGACTGTCCTATATATATATACTGTAGTTGGGAGGAAGGGAATTAGAGAAAATGATGACACAGTTCCTTGAGGAGATTTGCTCATGAGGCATTTTCTTTAGATCCTGATGATGGTTGGCCTTCCTGCAGCTGGGAAGACAACATGGGCTATTACGCATGCAGCTCGCCACCCTTGGAAGAAATACAACATCCTTGGAACAAATGCCATCATGGACAAGATGAAGGTAGGTACAGTGCATGCTGTACAACTGATTTCTTATGTTTGTACCTGAACCTGTAAGTAGCTTGAAGGTGCTCATCTGTTTCCTTATTTGACTTGATCTCAGTTGTAAAGTGCCCCGATAATATGGTAAGCATGGGATCAGTATATGACAAGTTCGCCATTGAAAGAGTAAACAAATGAACATAGAGTGAAAACTGGTGACCGCGAGCAGGTTTTGTTGACCTAGTAATATTTCTATAGACTGACGACATTTTGTTTTCACTGTTGTGACAATACTGTACCTTTAAGCGATATATTCTGTCCTGTTTCCCTTGCAGAGGGGTGTTGTTGCAGTGGTACCAAAAGCTTCCTTCAGACAGGCAGTATGTAAGCAGCTTTGAGTTCTCCCTGGGTGAATGGGTGGGGTCAGGCTCTCACAGACCGAGAAGACTTTAGTTTTGCTTTCAGTTAGTTGGTAGTTTTTGCTGGCTGCTGGAGCTGAAAGCTTAAGTTCTCTACTGTTGGAGTGAAGTCTTAGACAGAGAGGCTTCCTCTTAAAAATTAAAAGGCGAAAATTGTTTCTTTCGCTGTATCTTTCTACTGGATTAGAGACAGACAACACACGAGAATGATAACTGTGTTGCAGAATTGTGGAGTGTTAAAGTGGATAAGTCCCTAGGACCCGTTGGTATCCACCCCAGGTTAATGAGAGAGGCAAAAGAGGAGATTGCTGGGGCCTTAATCAAGATCTTTGTATCCTCACTAGCCACTGGAGAGGACCCGGAGGACTGGCGAGTAGCTAATGTTGTTCCTCTGTTCAAGAAGGGAAATAGGAATAGTCCAGGAAATGACAGACGGTGAGTCTCGCATTGGTGGTTGGAAAGCTATTGGAGAGAATTCTCAGAGATAGGATTTACGCACATTTGGAAAAGCATGGCCTAATTAGGGACATTAGGTAGAGCAGTGGATGTTGTTTATATGGGATTTTAGTAAGGCTTTCGACAAGGTATCTCATGGTAGGCTCATCCAGAAGATTAAATGTATGGGATCCACGGTGACTTGGTTGCTTGGATTCAGAATTGGCTTGTCCCTAGAAGACAGAGGGTAGTGGTGGAAGATAACACAGTGTGGAGCTGGAGGGACACACCAGGCCAGGCAGCATCAGAGGAGCAGGAAAGCTGATGTTTCAGGTCGGGACCCTTCTTCAGAAATAGTAGAAGGTTGTTTTCAGGCTGAAGGTCCGTGACTAGTGGTGGTCTGCAGGGATCCGTACTGGGACCTCTGCTGTTTGATAGTGTAGAAGATTGTGAAAAGATACAGTGGGATATAGATCAGTTGCAGATACAGCAGGTTCTGCTATAATGCATGTTCTGGCAATGCGAATTGGCTATAATGCAACTCACAAATAGGGGAATGCTATTTCTAAAATGCGAACTTGTGTTGGCAATAATGCAATTCCATCGATTCCAACCTCTCTCCTTCAGCCCATGTACCAGGGTGCAATTGCAGCTTTTAAAGCTTATTATTTGAGGCGCACATTTAAGAGGCTGATTGCAGCCATCGAGTGGGATAAGGACAGTGTTCTTCAATTTTGGAAAAGCGTAAAATCAAGAATTCAACTGACAGTATTGTGGAGGCCTGGTGTGATGCCAGTAAGAACTGTTTGCATGCAGCTTGGCGGAAGCTTCTCCCAGATTTTTTTTTTCAAGATTTTAAAACCTTTCATCCATCAGAGGAGCACCCAAGAATCAAAGAACATTGTGTTGATCTTGCAAAGCAAGGTTTTGAAGAAGTGGAGAGTGAGAATATTGAAGAGCTGCTTGAGTCCCACTGTGAAGACCTCTCTACAGCTGATCTACAACAACTTGTCGCTGAGGAGGAAGTGGAAGCTGAAGATGAAGAAGATGAAGTCCAGGATGCAGCACCATGAGAGCTTTCTACTTCTGTTTTGTCTTCTGTCCTGAGGGAAATTGAGAAGCAGTTGCAGCTCTTAGAGGACAACGATTACAATGCAGAATGCAATAGTGTAGCAGTTTGTGGAATAAGATCTTACTTGGCACGCTATGAAAGAAGAAAAAGGGCAATGCAGCAAAAACTGGATGTCTTTTTTAAGCCAATCCCCAAGAAACATTCAGAAGACAATGAATCACAGCTATCCAATTCTGGATTAACTATTTTTTCACCCTAACCCTGCAACCACAGCTGCACCTGAAGAAGATGATAATGGTGACCCTCATCTCCTGCATTAGCAACAGAGCAACCTCAAAAGCTCCACCCCTGTAAAGTCATCTTGACATATTTTCAAGATAAGGTGTTAAATTTACTTTTATTACATTATTACATAAGAATCAAACATTTATTCAAACTGTGCTATCCTTTGTGTTAGGCTTTTAAGTGATTTTTGAGCGCTTTTTTGGTGGTCTGCCCCAACCCCGCTTTTTCCATATACCCCATTATTTCTATAGCATGATTTTCTATAACACGATGTTGCGCAGGAACACAATTAGAGTGTTATAACAGAACCCCCTGTATGGGCAGGGGCGAAGAAATGGCAGATGGAGTTTAATCTGGGTAAGTGTGAGTTGCTGCATTTTGGGAGATCAAATGTTAAGGAAAGTATACAGTTAATAGCAGTACTTTAAACAGCATTGATGTAGAGAAGGATCTTGGGGTTCAAGTCCACAGCGCCCTGCAAGTGGCCACGCACGTAGACAGGGTGTAAAGAAGGTGTGTGGCATGCTTGCCTTTATTGATCGGGGAATTGAGTACAAGAGTCGGGATGTTGTGTTGCAGCTTTATAAGACTTTGGTTGGGGCACACTTACAGTATTGTGTTCAATTCTGGTTGCCACATTACAGGAAGGATGTGAAGGCTTTAGAGACATGCAGAAGAAGTTTACCAGGATGCCACCTGGATTAGAGGGTATGAGCTATAAGGAGAGGATAGAAAACCTCGCGTTGTTTTCTCTGGAGTGGTAGTTGCTGAGGGGAGACTTGATAAAAGTCTATAAAGTTATGAGATGCTTAGGTAGGGTTGACAGTCAGAATCTCTTTCTCCAGAGTTGAAATGTACAACACTAGGGGGCGTGCAATTACGGTTAAAGGGGGAAAGTTCAAAGGAGACGTGAGGGGCAAGTTTTTTTTACACAGTGTGGTAGGCGTCTGGAACGCACTGCCAGGGGTGATGGTGGAGGCAGTTGCAGTAAGGGCATTTAAGGGACTTTACAGGACTTTACGATAAGCACATGAATATGCAAGGAACGGAGGGATATGGACCAAGGGCAGGCAGAAGGGATAAGTTTCATTTGGCATCATGTTCGGCTCAACATCATGGTCTGAAAGACACGTTCCTGTGCTGTACAGTTCTATGTTCTATCTGTAAGAATAATAGGTGGTTATGTTTGGGGATTTTAACTTCCAAACATAGACTGGGACTGCCATAGTGTTAAGGGCTTGGTTGGAGAGGAATTTGTAAAGTGTGTACAAGAAAATTTTCTGATTCAGTATGTAGATATACCTACTAGAGAAGGTGCAAAACCTGACCCACTCTTGGGAAATAAGGCAGGTCAGGTGACTGAGCTGTCAATGGGGGAGCACTTTGGGGCCAGTGACCATAATTCTATTAGTTTCAAAATAGTGATGGAAAAAGGTAGACCGGATTTAAGAGTTAAAGTTCTAAATTGGAGGAAGGCCAATTATGACAGTATTAGAGGAGAACTTTCAAAAGTTGATTGGGAGTGGATGTTCACGGGTGACGGGATGGCTGGACAATGGAAAGTCTTCAAAAATGAGGTAACAAGAGTTCAGAGATGGTATGTTCCTGTTAGGGTGAAGGGCCAAGGTTGGTGGTGTAGGGAATGCTGGATGACTAGAGAAATTGAGGTGTTGGTTAAGAATAAGAAGAAAGCATATGTCAGGTATAGACATCAAAGATCGAGTGAATCCCTAGAAGAGTATAAAGGGAGTAGGAGTATACTTAAGAGGGAAATCAGGAGGGCAAAAATGGGACATGAGATGGCTTTGGCAAATAGGGTTAAGGAGATTCCAAAGGGATTCTACAAATACACTAAGGACAAAAGGGTAACTAGGGAGAGAAAGGACCCCTTAAAGACCAGCAAGGCCGCCTGTGTGTAGAATTGCAGGAGATGGGGGAGATACTAAACAAGTATTTTGCGTCAGTGTTTACTGTGGAAAAGGATATGGAAGATAGAGAACATGGGAAAAAATGAAAATGTCCATGTTACAATAGGAGGAGGTGCTGGATGTCTTAAATGCATAAAGGTGAATAAATCCCCAGGATCTGATCAGGTGTACCCTAGAACTCTGTGAGGAGCTAGGAAGGTGATTGCTGGGCCATTTGCCGAAATATTTGTATCATTGATAACCACAGGTGAGGTGCCGGAAGACTGGAGGTTGGCAAGCGTGGTGCCACTATTTAAGAATGGTGGTAAGCAAAAGCCAGGGATCTGTAGACCGGTGAGCCTGACATCGGTGGTGGGCAAGTTGTTGGAAGGAAACCTGAGGGACAGGATTTACATGTATTTGGAAAGGCAAGGACTGATTAGGGATAGTCAACATGGCTTTGTGCGTGGGAAATCGTGTCTCATTAACTTTGATTGAGTTCTTTGAAGAAGTAACAGAGAATTGATGAGGGCAGAGCAGTGGACTGATCTATATGGACTACTGTAAAGAGTTCAATAGATTCCTTACGGTAGACTGGTAAGCAAGATTAGATCACATGGAAAACAAGGAGATCTAACCATTTGGATACAGATCTGGCTCGAGGATAGAAGACCGAGGGTGGTGATGGAGGGTTGCTTTTCAGACTAGAGGCCTGTGACCAGCAGTGTGCCACAAGGATCGGTGCTGGGTCCACTGCTTCTTGTCATTTATAAAAATGATTTGGATGTGAACTTAGGAGGTATGGTTAGTAAGTTTGCAGGTGACCCCAAAAAGTGTAGTGGACAGCGAAGAAGGTTACTTGCTTAATAAGCCACCAAGTACAAAATGTAATGTGTCTAACCATAAAATATACGTGAAATAGTTACCATCTCCCTATTGTCAAAAAGCAGGATTGTAAAGCGGACCAAGTACAAGGGCTGTTGGTGAGTTTCAAAAAGAGAATTGAACCCTAGCTAATTGGCTCTGTAGTTCTTAAATCATTTTGATACAAATTGGGTTATTCTCAACAATTCTAAGCTACTGGGCGCTCATTAGGAACCAGTGCTTACTCCGATCTAAAGAGTCCAGTTCTTTTAACAGTTGGCATCTCTGCCATTTTCACAGGTGATGGGTCTTCGCCGTCAGCGCAATTATGCAGGCCGTTGGGACGTCCTAATCCAGCAGGCTACTCAGTGCTTGAATCGCCTCATCCAGATTGCTGCTCGCAAGAAACGCAACTACATACTTGACCAGGTACTGTTGTGTTTCCGTGCTTTATTACTACATTAGATAAGCTAGCTTCATTTTATTTGTTTACAACAACAAATTAATGATACATTTATTCATCAAATTAAAGGTCTTTTAATATTGTTTAAAAATTGTAAAT
>NW_025967954.1:0-25000 GCF_021869965.1 Rhincodon typus
CCGAGGAGGAAGTGGTAACTGGGTCATGTAAGGGAAGCTGGAGCCTGGAAGTGATAAGCAGAAAATGTTAGCAAGTTATTAGAGTCCTTAAGTTATTAAGAGGATTTTGGCAGTAATTAAATTTGAGGCAGCCAAGAGATACCTAATGTAAACTTTACACGTCTAGAGCATAACCAACCCTTAATCAACACTTTCTGATGGGCAAGTAATTTTCATTAGGTACACTTTGTTTCACATGCCAATTTTTTTAAGAACACATTAAGAGTGCTAGACACGGCATAGCTGTACTGCTTTCAATTTAATCCACTCCAGTTTATCTGGAGGCAATGGCCTAGTGGTATTATTGCTGGACTATTAATCCAGTGACCCGGGTAATGTTCTGGGAACTTGTGTTCAAATCCTGCCATGATAGATGGTGGAATTTGAGTTTAATAAAAATCTAGAATTAAGAGTCTGATCATAACCATGAAACAATTGTCAATTGTTGGAAAAACTCATCTGGTTCACCAAGGTCCTTCCAGTAAAGAAACAGCCTTACAAACAGGCTGGACTGGCCAGTGATGCCCTCACCCTATAAACAATAAAAAGAAGTTAATGCCAATTACGTGGTACCCTCTACACTGGAGAAACTGAACGCAGATTGGGTGGCCACTGTGTGGGACACCTCTATTGAGTCTGTTAGTGTGGCTTTGAGTTTCGCGTGACCTGGTATTTGAACTTTATACCTTGCTCTCACACTGATCTCTCTGTCCTTGGTCTGCTCCAATGAGGTTCAATGTAATCTCAAGGAACAGGTCTCAGCCTTTAGTTAGCCATTTTACAGCCTTCTGCTGAATATCGAGTCCAAAAACGTTCAGATATAAACTTTGTGTCCCCCTTTTAGTTTTCTTTTTATAGGTTTCAGTCTTTATCTTTTCTTTCCCTTGAAACTGCAAATTTTCAGT
The DNA here is from genome assembly GCF_021869965.1 of Rhincodon typus. Classification (NCBI taxonomy): domain Eukaryota; kingdom Metazoa; phylum Chordata; class Chondrichthyes; order Orectolobiformes; family Rhincodontidae; genus Rhincodon; species Rhincodon typus. The sequence goes on from NW_025967954.1 coordinate 945, forward strand.
AATTCTGCCATTCACACCTCCTCTAGACTCACCTTTTGTTTCCTTACTATCTTCTCTGCCCCTGGCCCAACAACTCTTCTGTTTCTTCTCATGCCTTTCACATTCTGACCCACCAGAGACCATTCTTTTGTCTACTTTTCATTTTTTTTTTCCACTTCATTTGCTTAAAACCTGTCACATTTCTGATTTAACAAAGTGTAGAGTTGGATGAACACAGCAGGTCAAGCAGCATCAGAGAAGCAGAAAGGCTGACGATAGACCCTTCTTCAGAAATTCCATTTGTGAAGAAGGGTCCAGGCCCAAAACGTCAGCCTTCCTGCTCCTCTGATGCTGCTTGACCTGCTGTGTTCATCCAGCTCTACACCTTGTTATCTCAGATTCTCCAGCATCTGCACTTCCTACTATCTCTGAAACATTTCTGATTTGTCCAGTTCTAATGAAAGGTCATCAAGCCGAAATCTCAACTCTGTTTCAGTCTCAAAAACTTAAAACATTTCCAGTATTTTATTTTGTAATTATAAAGAGCTGTATCTGTATCCTGTCTCTTCCACAGAGATTTTAACAACTGGACGTTAGCCAGTTAACAAAGACTGCAGTGCCACAACCATGCCACCCGAAGGTTGCAGGAACAGCAACTCATATTCCGCTTGGGAACCCTGCAGCCCAATGGTATCAATGTGGATTTCACAAGTTTTAAAATCTCCCCTCCCCCCACCGCATCCCAAAACCAGTCCAGCTCGTCCCTGCCTCCCTAACCTGTTCTTCCTCCCACCTATCCCCTCCTCCCACCTCAAGCCGCACCTCCATCTCCTACCGACCAACCTCATCCCGCCCCCTTGACCTGTCCGTCCTCCCTGGACTGACCTATCCCTTTCCTAACTCCCTACCTACACTCACCTTTCCTGGCTCCATCCCCGCCTCTTCGACCTGTTTGTTTCCTCTCCACCTATCCTCTCCTCTATCCCTCTTCTATCCGCCTCCCACTCTCTCCCTATTTATTTCAAAACCCCCTTCCCCTCCCCCTTTTCTGATGAAGGGTCTAGGCCCGAAACGTCAGCCTCTCTGCTCCTATGATGCTGCTTGGCCTGCTGTGTTCATCCAGCCCTGCACCTTGTTGTCTAACAAAGACTGGTAACAGGTAAAGGGACATGAATGACTAAATCCTATCTCTTCCACACGGAACATTGATTGCTAAATGCTACCTCTTCAGCTATGAGCATTAACAGCTAAATACTATAACTTTAACAAGTAGTTGAACAGTTTAATGCTATTTCTGCCACAAGGAACATTAATGGCTAAATGTTATCTCTTCAAGAAGGAGCATTACTGGTTAAAAACTATCTCTTCCTCAAGGAGAATTAACATAGAACAGTACAGCACAGGAACAGGCCCTTTGGCCCACAACATTGTGCCAAACATAACACCAAATTGAACTAATCCCTTCTGCCTGCCCTTGGTCCATATCCCTCCATTCCTTGCATACTAATGTGCTTATCTAAAAGTCCCTTAAATGCCCCTATCGTATCTGCCTCCACCACCCCTGGCAGCTTGTTCCAGACTCCTACCACTCTCTGTGTAAAAATACCTGCTCCCTCTCACCTTGAATGCATGTCCCTTAGTATTAGACATTTCAACTCTGGTAAAAAAGATTCTGACCATCAACGCTACCTATTCATCTCATCAATTTATAGACTTCTATCAAGTCTCCCCTCAGCCTTCACCACTCCAGAGAAAACAACCCAAGATTTTCTAGCCTCTCTTTATAGCTTGTACCCACTAATCCAGGCAACATCCTGGTAAACCTCTTCTGCACCCTCTCCAAAGCCTCCACATCCTTCCGATCATGTGGCAACCAGAGTTGAACACAATACTCTTAAGTTTGGCTGAACCAAAGTCTTATAAAGCTGTTTAATGCTATCTCTGTCACAAGGAGTATCAACAGCTAAATGCTATCTCTTCGGCAAAGTGTATTAACAGCTAAATGCTACCTTTTCCACAAGGAGGAAGGTGGTGAAGGGTTTGGATGCTTATGGATGCCAATCAAGCAGGCTGCTCTATCCTGGGTGGTGTCAAGCTTCTTGAGTATTTTTGGACCTGCACTCATCCCGGCAAGCGGGGAGTATTCTATCACACTCCTGACTTGGGCCTTGCAGATGGGGGACAGGCTTAGGGGAATGGGAAGCGGGATTACTCGCTGCAGTTTTTCTAGCCTCTGTCCTGTTCTTGTAGTCACTGTATTTATATGGTGGGTCCAGTTGAGTTTCTGGTCAATGATAACTCCCAGGATGTTGACAGTGGGGGATTCAATAATGGTTACACTATTGAATGTCGAGAGGTGGTGGTTAGATACTTTCTTATTGGAGTTAGTCATTGCCTGGCATTTGTGTGGTGCAAATGTTACTTGTCACTTGCCAACCCAAGCCTGGATATTGTCCAGATCTTGTTGAATTTGGACATGGACTGTTTTCAGTCAGAGGGAGTCATGAATGGTGCTGAATATTGTGCAATCATCAGAGAACATCTCCACTTCTGACCGAATAGTGGAGGGAAGATCTCTAATGAAGCAGCTGAAGATGGTTGGGCCGAGGACGCCACCTTGAGGAACTCCTGCAGAGATGTCCTGGAGCTGAGATGATTGACCTCCAACAACCACAACCATCTTCTTACGTTCCAAAATTGACACCAACCAGCAGAGATTTTGCCTCCTGACTCTCCTTGAAGTCACAGTCGGTCAAATATGCCCTTGATGCCAAGGGCTGTCACTCTCACCTCACTTCCAGAATTCAGCTCTTTTGTCCATGTTTTAACCAAGTCTGTATTGAAGCCAGGAGCTGAGACATGCTGGCCAAACACAAACTGGACATCACTGAGCAGGTTATTACTAAGCAGGCGCTGTTTGATAGCACAGTTGAGGAGACCTGCCATCACTTTACCGATGATTATGATGGTGCCTGTGAAATATTCTATACAGACACTGCAACAAGTTTACTACTCATAAAATATGCTTACCCAGGTGCCCTTTCTGTTTGAGTACAAAGGACTGTGGTTCAAATTTAGCTTTATTAAAACACTCTCAAGTTTAAAGAAACAGCTCTAACGCTAATTAAGTTAACTGTTCCCCAAACTAGGTTGACTGCCTGAAAGACGTACAATTTGGTCTGGTGAACTTGGCTGGGCTGCTGGATTCAGTTCAGTGAGCTATATTGATTTGGGCATGCAAGGTCTTCTTCGTATGTAGGAGGGTCTCACATGAAGTCTTCACTGAGAGAATGGCCACCAGGTGTACACTCTTAACCCTCCTTTCTCAGCCCTTCTAGAATGCTCTCTGACATCAGCCAAAGGGGTTATAGGGCAGGGGTCACAGTACGCAACGAGGTTCGGTCAGCTCATCCTCGTTGTACACGTTCCCTTTCCAAGACATGATTACTCCATGGTGCCAAGGGATCTGGCCGAAACTGGGAGTACACAAAACTTAACGTCTCTCCCTATTGTTCTGGCTGAGTACCTCTTGATGAGTTTTGGATCATAAACGACTCTCCCTTTGTTCAATATGCAACACACTCCAGGGTTGATTCTTGTTTGACTTTGACTTGTGTTAGCCTTGGTCGCTTTGCATTCCATCAGACCTTGCTTGTGGAAACCATTTCACCAATTTTATGTTATGCCTAGGCCATTGGCCACTTATCCATAGGGAGTAGACTGATGAGGAGCTGATTGGTCGGATTGGATTCATCCTGCTTTTTGTCTATCAGACATACCTGGGCACATTGTCAGGTAGATTCTAGTGTTGTAGCTGTACTGGAACAGCTTGGCTCGGGAAGCAGCAAATTCTAGAGCTCAAGTCTTCAGTCAGGATTGCCAGAATGTTGTCAGTGCCCATAGCCCTTGCAGTATCCAGCGTCTCCCACCATTTCTTGATATCAAGTGGAGTGAATAGAATTGTCTGAAAATTGGCACCTGTGATACTGGGACCCTTTGGAAGAGGCCAAGATGGATCATCCACCTGGTGATAGTTCCACACAACACAACGTCACTGGCTGGCCAGCATTTCTTGCCCATCCCTAATCAGCAGGAGATATGCAGGAAGAGACTTTTCCCCTGGGCAGCAGAATCAGAGGGCATGGATTTAAGGTGAAGGTGGGAGGTGCAGACGAAATGTGAGGGAAGAAAATTCTGCCCCAGAGGGAGGTGGGTATGTGGGGCTCAATGTTTGTGAGAACAGTAGGGGCAGAAAGCCCTCATAACAATTAAAAACTATTTGGATGTGCACTTGTGATGCCAAAGCCTACAAGGCTATAATCCAAGTGCTGGAAAAAGGAAGTAGAAAGGTTACATGCTTGTTTTCAACTGTCACGGGCTCAATGGGCCTTTTTCTGGGCCGTAGATCTCAATGACCCTAAGGAGCATTAACAGCTAAATGCTATCTCCTCAGTAAGGCTGAAGCATTAACAGCTGGATGCTATCGTTTTAAGAAAAAATAACAGCACTATGTGTGGGTACTTGTTGCACACAAAATCATTTCATGTGCTACTCCAATTTAAAAGGATTTCATCAGCTTTCAAGTGCGTTAAGACATCCCGAGGTGGCAAAAAGGCACTATATGAATGCAAGCTTTTGTTTTATTTAACAAAGTTAAATTCGGTAACCTACTTTTCCCAGTCTCAATTCTAATTTCAGCAATAATTAGCTGCTAGAAAAAACAATCATACTTGGGATACGGACATCGTTGGCTAGGCCTACATTGCTGACTTATCGTATGTTGCAGTTGAGAAATGGTAGTGAGCTGCCTTCTTGAACCGTGCCAGTCCATGGGTAGGTTCATTTAAAATGCTATTAGAAAGGGAGTTCCATGAGTTTTGCACAGCAACAGTGAAGGAATTGTGATACATTCCCAAGTCAAGATGATGTGTGGCTTGGAGGTAGAAGTTGCAGGTGGTGGCATTTCCATGTATCTGCTGCCCTTATCCTTCTAGCTAGTAGTAGTTATGGGTTTGGAAGATGCAGTCTAAAGAATTGCTGCACTGCACCTTTAGGTGGTACACACAAAATAAATCTGTAGTTTCTGAAGAGTCTATGCAGCTACCTTAAATTCTCTGAAGACTCAGTTTCACCTTAAAACCCTGCCAGAAGATTGCCACAAGGCACTGCACCACAGAGTGTTTCCGAATTTCATTTCAGGGTGCCCAGTTCTAATTTTAGAAGTTATTCTCTAATGTTATATATTTTCCCACCAGAGGGAATAACTTCCTAAATCCACCATGTCAAAATCTCTTGATTTTAAAAGGTTTCTCTTAAATTAACAGCTTATCTTCCAGTCTCAAGGGAATACAAGAGACAACACAGTGTGGAGCTGGAGGAACACAGCAGGCCAGACAGCATGAGAGGAGTAGGAAAGTTGACGTTTCGGGTTGGGATACTTCTTCAGAAATCTTTCCGGAGTGAGGAGTTTAACTTCTTCAAGGTGAGCATCCCTCGAAGAGACTTCGCAGTGGGGTTATAACTCACTCAGAGATAGTAAGAACTGCCAATGCTGGAGTAAGAGATAACACAGTGTGGAGCTGGAGGAACACAGCATCAGAGGAGCAGAAAAGTTGATGTTTCAGGTTGGGACTCTTCTTTAGATTTCTGAAGCTCCAGCTTCACACAGTGTCATCTCTGACTCCAGCATCGGCAGTTCTTACTATCTCAAGGGAATATAAGTCAGAGATAGTAGGAACTGCAGATGCTGGAGAATCTGAGATAACAAGGTGTAGAGCTGGATGAACACAGCAGGCCAAGCAGCATCAGAGGAGCAGGAAGGCTGACGTTTCGGGCCTAGACCCTTCTTCAGAAATGCTTTTTAATGTAAGTCAAGCTTGTTTGACCAGTTCTCATAATTTAATCCTTTAAGCCTTGGTGTCATCCAGTAAAATGGCTGCAGCTTTCCAAGGCCAAGTGTATTCACCCTGAGGTGACGTGTGCAAACTGAATGCCGTGCTCCAGTTGGGGTTTTATGTACTTCTGTTTCAGCGACATTTCTTGCACGTAGGCTTTTCTAGGTCACAAGTGTCCACCATGTCCCATATGGCACAGGACGGGCATTCCACTTAGCCAAGCTGTCCTGTTATACCTAAGCTTACTTTAAACTTTATTTACACTTACATATTCATGCTCCAATAATTATAAACTAAAGAACAACAGAATGTAGAATTCTTTATCCTCACTCACAAATCAGCTCTCTCTACTGTGACGATAAATCCTTACAATCCATCCAAATTTCCGTTGTTCAAAATCATGAGTTGAAACGGTCCCTAACAGCAACTGCTCAATAACCAAGCGACTCGCAACTCTCCAAATGTCATAGTTGCTGTATCTCTGCTGCCGAATCATGTTCTGGCGGTTCCAATCTTCTTTGCCCTCTATTCCCAAAGGTAAATCCCTACTGTCCCCGCTCTCTTCCTCCCATTCTTTTTTCCTCTCCTGTTGATTCAGAAGCTGCTGTCCTTGTTCTCTCTCCCCCTCTGTACATCCTGTTGCTGTCCCCAATCTTTTGTGCTGTTTCAGAACTTATCTTCTCCCTATGGTACTGCATCTGTGTTGGGACACACCCTAAGTTTATTGATGGCTCTCCAGTAATTTATTGACGTGTGAACCCTGAAATAAAAGGTTTAAAGCTCGATGGCTAGCAGGGCATTCACAGGCGAAACAGACCCTGCCCTCACTTAACAAACATTTTCCAACAGCAATCGCTCACCAGCACTGGGATTAACCCTGGTTGATACACCATATCTTCTCTAAGTATTGAGATTTACCTCAGTTGAGGTCAGATACATTCTGACAAGCCACAGGACTTGTGCCAAAAGGCAGGCTGATCCTACTCGATAAATGCTTGACAAACCTATGCAATGAATCCAGTGAGACCCATTTAGCTTTCCTGGACTGCCATCTAGTGGTAGCAACAGATTTACTTTCTTTATACAGCAGCTGCACTGTCACTTCAAGCTATTTTTACCCACTCTGTCATTCCTCAAGACTCCCGCAGCCCACTTCAGATGTCCAGCTCAATGGGACTATCCTAGCAAAGCTCCCCTCTTCCTTATCTGGCATCACTTGCCCTTCTGTACATTTACCTCTGGAGTGCCTCCCACTACCCTCCCTCTTTCTTCCATTTACAAGTCAATTTCTCAGTAGCATCAGCCCGAAAAAAAACGTTAGAATTGTAGAATTTCACAGCACACAAGGTGGCCATTCCATCCATTTTTTTGCACTGGCTCCCAAAGATCTACACAGACAGTACCGCGCTCCAGTCCTTTCTCCATAGCCTTCTAACTTCATCACTTCCAAACATATATACAACTTTCCTTTGTTCTACATATACATAGATGGCACCCAGCTTCAACTCACTGCTATCTCTCTCAACTTCTCGAGTTCAGCCCTGTTGAACTTCTCAACTGACATGCAGTATTGGACAAGCCATGGTTTCCTCCAATTAGTACCGAGGGACACAAAACTATTTTGCTTGACTTTCACCACAAATACATTCTCAGGACTGATTTCACTCTCAGCCCGAGTGTGTTTTGGCTGAATTAGACTGTTCATAATTTCAGCACCCTATCTGTCTCTCAGTTTTCAATCCCTTATTCTCTTTCCTCGCACCACCTTAAAATTCTCCACCTCCAGCTTAAGATTCTCCCTAAAACCTACCTCTTTGACCGAGCTCTCAGTTACCTATCTTCATGTCTGCTATGTTGTGTTGGCTGGTAGTGCTCTCAGGGTGGAAGGGGGGGGAGGTGGGTGGATGTGTTTGGGGACATTAAATATGCCATACAAGTGCAAGTGATTGCTATGGCCACAAGTTCCATGACATAGCTGCACTTTCTCTATTCATTTCAGTTCATTTTAGTGGTGAGAGTGAATAAACACTGCCAATGCTAGGTTGAAGGACTGGGCAAATCTGTTGAGCGAGTTGCCAAATAGTGAAAGACGTCATGTAATACAGGTGTATAATGCATAAATGTACTCTTTTGATCAGTAATTGTACTAAATAAGCATATTCATCCACAGAACTCAGACAAACGTTTACTATGTCTACTTTATAAAGGGATTGTTCTGAACCTTAGGATCAACTAGATTAATTGCAATGTTCTCTTCTTTCCTCAACATTCCTAATTGCCACTATAGGATGGATTTTATTCTATAGCTAGATTTTCTAGTATATAAAAATGTGGGAATATAAAAAATTAAGGATTTTGGTCCGGTTTGGAAATTACATTTTAACTCAGCACAGTATAAACGTTTTTGGAACCAGACATAAATAAACAAAAAGTATTGTCCTGGCTTAAATAGGCAAACGTTTTAGAGACATTGGCCCAGGTCTACCAGTCAGAGCTGACCCTAAGCACATTGACGCTGCCTACAAACTCAAACATTTAGTGTTTTTTTTTCAGCTGGCCTTCCGATCGCAGCTGCAGCATTGATGGGTCAGTGCATGAAGAGGAAGCATGCAAGAGACAACAGAAAGGAGACAGCCCCTCTCTACGACCATAGCTACTTTATTGAGGGTGGTTTTAAAAATCAACATGTTTCAGTAAGGGAGTGAGTTACTCAGTGGACGATTGGGTAAGGGAATGGTGACTTGGTTGGATTGAATAGCAAAGGTAGTCAGGTAGAGGAGTAGTCGGGTGTTGGTTAGGGGGTCAGTCACGTCAGATTAGGATATGATTGGGGTTTGGCTATGCTGACTAATCACAACTGAAACTAGGTATTAACCAGCATACCACCTCTCGGGTCAGTATGTAGTTAAGTCCCAAATATTTGGGCAGTTGTAATTAACGCACCGAAGCTTTAATTTTCTGGCCAATGGCCACATGTTAATGGTGTAATGGGGAAGGTTAACAGCAGAAAGGTCATCCAGCTGAATGACCACTCACCAAATCCAAACAAATTTATGGCATCAAGGTGACTCCAGTAACGTGCGTAAAGCTGAAAGAATAGAAGTTAATATAAAATGAATAGTCCAGCAGAGGTTGGAAACCATTTAACTTTTCTTATTCAGGATCTTGATGTAGTTCAACATCTGCTGCAAAGGTATGCCTTTTATTTATTTACTCATTCAATTATTGCCAGACAAATTTGTTGGAGACTACACCCCATATACAAAACTGGATGCAGCATTGGATGATTTCTACTTATAATGAAGACATAAAGAGTAACTTGTGTAAATCTGGGACAGTTCCAAATCTGAAATATACAATTCTGTTCTGGATCACAAGAGCATCCTAAATGTTATCAACATAGTCTGATACACTTGAAGATGCAAGAACAATCACAAGATTAGGTGTGGCACCAGCCAAATACACACATTGGATATGAAGCGTAAAAGAATCTCACAATTTTCTTCTTGAACTTTTAGTTTGAACTCACAACCAAAATTATCTTAGACATCTCACAAATCTCACCTTTTGTTTTTACACTACTCCTTTTACTTTGTACTTAATCCCTGACCATCGGCACTTTACTGATCTCTCGGTGTTCTTTCCTCCCCCTCTGCTTCCTTTGTTCCAAATGTGTTCATCTCTCATCTTTCAGTTTTTCCTAAAATTTATCAAGCTAAAAGGCACTGTTTCTCTCCCTCTCTGACTGAATGCTTCCAGTTGTTTCTATTTGTGTTTCAATTCACTTAGCAGAGCCCCAGTCAGAATCTGTTTCCTGTTTGCTCTGGAGGCAGAATCTGCCAGTGGTTGAAATCTGTACTTTTGCCATATTTGATGGCACAAATGTTTACACAGGTGGCTATGTATTCAGGTTTGATGCTAACACCCAGTGCATGTTGGTGCTGATCGATGAGTGTTTGCTGCAGCATGGCATGACACTATTAACATACTTATGTTACGACATCATCATTTCTCATGCTCCTGAGTCACGGCCCTATGTATAGAACAGCTTTAAGCCACATATCCAAACCTGGTCTGTAAGGTAGCATCACCATCAGCTGATCCTACCTGCACCAGATCATCCATGCGTCTGCATATTTCATAATGGTGAAAGGCACAACCTTGGCCAGCTTTTTCTTTTTGTAAGACATACATGCATAAATGAGTGAACTTTGTTAATTTTAGTTTATGAATATAAGACTCAGCTGGGCTATGGCTAAGGAGTAGCAAATTACTGCAGATGATGGAATCTGTACTGAAAACAAAAAAAAAATGCTGGAAATCACAGCGGGTCTGACAGCATCCATGGAGACAGAGAAAGCTAAAGCTTCAAGTCTAGACTTTGAGTCATCCAGACTTGAAATGTTAGTTTGCTCTCTCTCCATGGATGCTGCCTGACCAGCTGTGAGTTCCCGCATCTTTTGTTTTCAGTAGACTATGGCTAAGCTGTACCTCAACCTGCCTTTGCATCATATCCCCCGATACACTCAACAAATAATCTTTCAATCTCCGTGCTAAAAAGGTCCAAATGTTCAACAGTACCTGTAGCCTTACAAGGTGCAGACCGCAACCTGTTTTGAGAGAAGAGACTGTTTGCTTAATTGTATATTAAGCATTTAAAAAGAGCTATCAAAAACTGTTTTCAGGTTGTGAAGCCTTTAAAAGGTTAGAAAAGCAAAGAACATTTATATATACACACATTTATGTCTCTGCTCGCACTCCCACCCCAACACACTACTCTAGCATAAATCTGACATTAAATACTCAAACTGGTACATCATTGGCAAGACTAGCCCTTACTGTCTTGATGATGATGATGGTCACCTTGAATCTCTTCTTGTGGTTTAACACAACTGAACTAAACAAAATACAACTATTTTTGAGGTGGCAGGTCAGGGGAATTAAGGATCAACCACTTTTTTGGGTTAGACCAAATACGTGTCCTTTCCCAAGACAATACTGCACAAGTTCTGATGAAGTTCTTTTTCTGATGAAGGGTCGAGGCCCGAAACGTCAGCCTCTCTGCTCCTATGATGCTGCTTGGCCTGCTGTGTTCATCCAGCCCTGCACCTTGTTGTCTCGGATTCTCCAGCATCTGCAGTTCCTACTATCACTGCACAAGTTTAGTTTTCACAATGATCCAAAGGGTCATGGTCACTTTTACTAACATCAACTCTTTATTCACTGATTTTCCTAGACTTGATTCAAATTTCTCAATAGCCATACTGAGATTTGAACTCAAGTTCTCTGCACCATTAGACCAGTCATGGGATTTCTACTCTGCCATTACAAATTAAGTAAGAAAGTCAAATGGCTGTTAAGGCATCAATGAATTTGACACACGGTAAAACACCAAGTTGGCAACATTCTATTTTCAGTTAAAGTATTTGCAGGTTGCATGAGCATACACAGATAGACACATACCCACTTAATCATTCTAAACAACTCAACCTGACGCACTGGATAATCAGGTGAGAACTTTAATAGATTTACCCCTCCATATTCTCAGCCACACACAGCATAAACAGGAGATAATTCCTGAGAGTACAGCAGGTCACACAGCACCCAAGGAGCAGGGAAATCAATGTTTCAGGCCAAAACCCTTCATCCCGACGAAATGTCAACTTCTCTGCTCCTCAGATGCTGTCTGACCTGCTGTGCTTTTCCAGCTCCACATTTATTGACTCTAGCTTCCAGCATCTGCAGTCCTTACTAGGACTTTAAGGACTGCAGATAGTACCTGTAATATTTCTCGTACACTATGGCCCACTCCTTGCACTTCCTTTTACATTGTGTATGGTGGTGAAACATGCCTAAAACCCACTGTACAGATCATCACAGTATATTAAACACAGAGTTGCAGCCTTCAGCTTACAAGTTGAGTGAGTTGTTGCCTAAGTTTTAAGACATTTTTTCTGCACACATTACTAAAGTGTATCCATTTTATTGAAAACCCTGCTCTACACTTGGAATATATAGAAATTGTCCCTCTCCTTTAAATAATAAAGCAATTAAAGAACCACTTTGGACCAAAGAATGTCATCAGGTATTTTATTTAATATTTACACTTTCAATATTGCTCCACAGAAAATCACTTTTTTTTAAATACAGAATTCAACCTGGAATGTCTGTTTTCATTATTTAAAAGAATGAAAATAAACGCATCGCAGTAATGAATGAAAATTCACAACAGGAAGAAACCAACATTAGAATTCCAGGATGTTTCTGGCTGTTTGCAGCCAGGTTGAATTGTAAACAGAACAGTTTGACCTTCATTCAACTCCAGCAGGGGAGTCCCTTCTGATCTCCAGCACATGTCTTGTTATTTGCCTGATCCACATTGCGTAGGGAGAGGTGGTGTAAGAAGAATCTTGGCAGAAAGCACCACTGCATTCAGGTGCATGTGTTGCTTTGACCTGCATTTTCTACTGAGCAGAGAGATGGAAGGATGGCAACATAGAACTAAGACTCCAGAGTCCAAATCTCTTGATTTTAATCTTATTGGTTGTTCCCAATAGCTGCCACATACATTGGAATGTCTGGAAATAAGATGGTTTTCTTTCCTTGCCTTCAAAGGGGCCTGGGCCCTATGCAGACCACTCCCTTCAATACCTTTGGGCACATTTAGTCATTGGTATGCCATATTCTTGCTGCTAATTGCAGTTAATTGGTTAAAAAAAAAGTGCTGTAAAACTCAGCAATGGCTGGCATTTCTCACTACTGCATGCTTTTAGCATTTTTTTTTAAAACCTTCAGCTGCAAGAAACCACTTAGGATTAGAACATAAAGTTGCACCTCCATATAAAGTTAATTTGGCTACCTTTTGTTGTCTTTGTACTGTGTAAACAGGAATTTTCACCAGGGCCCCACTCCTGTGCTGCCCTTTTGCTGTGCAGAGTAATGATTACTGCTGCTCAACCATGTAAGGTGGCTAGGTAGAAATGAAAAGCCAGGCTGGTTTTTTTCCACTGATGGATCTCAAACACATACAAAGAAAAATGCTCAGAAAATGCAGCACTCTACCGGTCAGCAGTTGATTTGGAACAACACCAGCAGCATCCGAAGGAAGCAACATTGTCAAAGTAACAGTTTGTGGTGCAATGGTGCAGGAATCAACGAGCAGCGAGGGCGAAATGTGAGGAGATAAATTCTCCAGGTACAGACCGTAAAAAGGCACTATGGCCTCTAACCCATGTCCAGCTAGAAACACAGAGGGTCACTGGGACAGTCAATGTACTGAAACACCAAGCATATCCATACTGCTCAGCACTAGCTGAAAGGAGAATAAGAAATGGGGACTATGAAGTGGGGCAAGGGCCAAAAGCTGACAGCACATCTGTTACTGCTTATACACTGGAGCTCAATCCACTAATAGGCAAGCTTGAAACAGTCCCTCTGTTAAAACCCAGGTCAAATGGAATTTGTTCATGTAGGAATTCAAATGTTTTATGACGCATATAATCCAAACTCAGCATACAAGGAGAGTTCATTTGTCAAAAAGAAATAAGAACAACTTACTCTTGCATCAAATAACCTGCAATTAACTTACTTCTGGATTCAATCAATCAACCATATGATATAGCAAGGAAACTACACTGAGACAGGGGTATATGGTGATGCAGCATTTTCCTATGTATGCAAACAGTGTGCCAGGTTTTGCTGAAGCACATTGTCCTTTGTTCAATTCGCTAGTCCTGACTGAAGGATCAGCAGTGGAAACGACTGAAGTATAAAGAAAGTTGCAGGTAGCACGTCAGTTGATAAGTCCCTTTGGCATTGTGAGTTTTTCTTCGTTTTTGTTTTTGACTGTTGCAGTGCTCAGCACTTGTTCTGAGTTCAATCACAGTTAAAGTTTCTCATCTACTTCTGAAGAGTGCACAATCTAGGCAGAAAGATCCACTTGGGGCTCTCACTGTCCTTGCCTCTTAGAGAGATATCTGCAGATGGAAAAGACAGAATCATCAATCAAAATGTGTAATTGTGCAGTTGGCTGGAGAGCAACATTGATGGCATCAATATGCTGGGAGTTACCAGTGACCTGAAATTGAACTGAACCAGTTATGTAAATACTGTAGCTATAACAGCAGGTCAAAGGCTCGGAATCCTGTGTAAAGTTAATGACCTCCTGTCTCCCCAAAGCCTGTCTGCCATCTATAAGGCACAAAGTCAGGGATATGATGGAAAACTCTCCACGTGCCTGGATGAATGCAGCTCCAACAACTCTCAAGAAGCTTGTTAGCATCCAGGACAAAACAGCCCACTTGATTGGCACCAAGTACACTACTTTCAACACTCTCTCCCTTCACCACTGACAAACAATGGCAGCAGTATGCATCATCTACAAGATGAGCAGCAGCCCAAGGTTCCTCCAATAGGAACTTCCAAACTGCTACCTCTACCACGGAGAAAGATAAGAGAAACTGATACACAGGAACACATACTACATGTTCCCCTCCAAGGGATGCACTATCCTGACTTGAGACTATATAGCCAATACTTCATTTTTCACTGGCTGTTGATTCTGGAAGCCCCTTTCTAATAATGTGCTGCCACGCCCAAAGAACTGTAAAAGTTCAAGATGCCAGTTTGCCATCACCTTCTCTACATTAATTAAGGATGGGTGATAAATGCTGGCCTAACCAGTAATCCATGAACAAATATTTTTTTAAAAAATCAACAATCAGTAGAACTAATCTAGAGTTCCATGAATATAAAAATGTAGCCTCGGGATATATTCCAGTGTACATCACAACACAACTGAAGTCTCATTTCCTGCAGCAGGAATGTAACAATGATTTACATGTTTGTAAGGCTGAGTTTACCACAGTGGCAAGTAGCAATTTTGGCAATGGATCAACAGTTTAGAACCAAGTAGACCAAGGCTCACTTTCAACATTAACAATACTAACCATTGCAGTAACATTTCTCGACTTCAGTATAAAATTAATGCATAATAAATTAATGCAACGGCAGTGGAGGAAGTATAGACTGAAACCCAATGCATTTGAGATCATTTCAAGGGATATTAGCCCTCAGGAATGATTTGAAAAACCCAATGCCAAGGGCAATTCCTTCTGCTCTATCTCCACTGTGCCTCAGCCCAATTTATAAAAGAGCATTTCCTTGCCAAACCCCACTCCACCATATGCACTACCACATAATAACATACATTTTCGGTGTCCCCTTGAGATTTCTAATGAATGGGAATCAAGAGTCTGTTTTGGACTATACTGTGCTCCTGTGCACATGAACCCAAGGATGTGTGCTCAGCACCCCAACCACTGTACTCCCTGTACACCCACAACTGTGTTACCAAACTCTGAACAAATGCCATCTGCAAATTCGCCAATAACGCCACTGTACTAGCACGGATATCTAATAAAAAGTCACAATACAGAAGGGAGATAGAGGGCTTGGTGACATGGTGCAATGAGAACAACCTCTCTCTTAATGCTGGCAAAACTAAAGAACTGATCATTGACTTCAGAAAGAAAGGAGGACAACACTCTCTCTTCTACATCAATGGAACAGAGGTTGAGAGGGTGGAGAACATCAAGTCCCTCCAAATGACATAAGCCAACAACCTGTCCTGGACTTCCCATGTAGATGTGACAGTCAATAAGGCATAACAATGCCTCTTCTTCCTCAGGTGGCTCAGGAAATTTGGTACGTCTCTAAGGACCTTCACCAATTTCCACAAATGCACAATTGAAAGCATACTGTCCGGGTGCATAACGGCCTGGTATGGCAACTGCTCTGCTCAGGGCCATAAGAAACTACAGAAGGTGGTGTGCACAGCTCAAACCATCACGGAAGCCAACCTTCCATCCATGGACTCCATTTACACGGCTGCGGAAAGGCTGCCAACATCAAGGACTGATTGCACCCTAGTAATGACCTCCTACAACCTCTTCTGTCAGGCAGAAGATATAGCAGGTTCAGGAACAGTTTCTTTCCAGCCATATTACACTGATGAATGGACTCTGTAGCCTCAAATAATGCTGATCTTGCTTTTTGATCTGTACATCCTTACTTAGTATAATCTGCCTGTACTGCTCGTAAACAAAGCTTTTCACCGTACTTCAGTACGCCTGACAATAAATCGATCAATAAACATTGGGAATGTGTTGGAGATGGCCCTAATGTTTAAATCTATCAGCCACACAAGATGTTGATTCCATTATTCTCAGTCAGAAGTGAAAAACAGCACCATACTATATAGTCAGGAAGTCATCATCTGGCACTCTGATCTCTCAATAGCCCCACATTTCATCTTTAGATAGCGATCCAGTTTTCAGGTAATAAATTCCAAACCCTAACAATTTACTGAGCAAATATACAGCACCAATTACACCCAGAGACACTGCACAGAGGAATAATAACAGAAGTCTCAGGAATGGTGGCTGAAAACACTTTTGAAGATAGAGGTTTTGAGCATATTTTTAAAAGATGAGAAGTATGAACCCAATTGGCGGGTTTGAAGGCAGAGGCTCAGTAGAAGGGCAGAAGGCAGAAATAACAATGAAATAAACAGTAAATACCTCTTTCCACGGAACCATTTTGTGAAGTGGCAGAGTTGGAAGTCTGCTTTAAGTACATACACAAGTCGCCAAACCAGGAAAACATCTGCACCATTGATATTTTTTGTTGACAGTTGAATCATGGCCCTGGCTATTTTACAGCATACAAAGTCGGAGGCAGCAAATACCGTTACCTTTCCCAGTGTTTATGATTGAGGTCTGTGAAGTCATCTAGCTTGCCGATCTCCTTCAGGTACTGGGACAGTTTCAGCAGCTCCCTGTCTTTATCTCGGTTGAGATGAGCCTTCATGAAGGGTCTGATCTGGTAACAAAAAGGAATATGACACACATTACATTCAGACCTTGACATTTGGTGTCCACATCGAGCAATAAACCCCCACTGTTAAATGCAGATTTTCTGCTCTCTCAAAGTTCATGGTTGATCGGTACTAGCTGCCAGAAGATCAAAAGCCAATCAGAATAAAAGGACCCAGGTTCAACACAGTTGATCACATTCGGAACAGTAATTGGAACATTACAGGACTAAGGGTTCTAACTATTAATTACAACCAAATCTCTCCTACATTATATACACAGATGAGTCGAATTTGGATAGGAAGTGGTGATGCTCCGTGTTGCTATCCTTCTTAATCAATTGACCTGTTGTCCAGGTTCATGCACTAACAGTGAATTCTTGGACAAGATATCAAACCTCACAAGGTGCTGCACCCACCATCTGCAGCAAAGGAACATTAAACCAAAGCAAGTTAGCACAGAAAATGAACCAATCTTTTTCCCAAAGTATTTAGCACTCGGAGTTACACCACATGAATGGTAATTTGATCAACAGAAAGTTGAGTCTGCTTCACAGTAGCACATACTTCCTTAATACAGAACAAATTTTCAGCATTAGAAATCAAAACAATCTTGGTGTCATCACAGGGATCTGCACAATGTTTTAAAGGTAAGAGTTCAGAATACTGCAAATGGAGACAGAAAGGTACTGCGTTTGGCAGGGTAAGGACATTGGTGCATTTCGTCCTCAAAAATAAAAGCAAAGTTACGAAGGTGAATTAATTCTTCTATCTGGTATTTTTAATTAACGCATGGAGAAAAGGGGGTGGGGCAGGGCGGGGCAGAGCATGATGGCTCAGTGGTTAGCACTGCCGCCTCACAGCACCAGGGATCTGGGTTTGATTCCACCCTCAGGCGACTGTCTGTGTGAAGTTTGCATGTTCTCTCCGTGTCTGCGTGGGTTTCCTCCGGGTGCTCTGGTTTCCTCCCACAGTTCAAAGACGTGCAGGTTAAGTGGATTGGGCACGATAAATTGCCCATAGTTTCCAGGGATTAGCCATGGAAAATGCAGGGTTATAGGGATAATGAAGTGGGGTGGGTCTAGGTGGGATGATCTTCAAGGGTTGGTGTAGACTCTATGGGCCACATGGCCTGCTTCCACACTGTAGGGATTCGATGAAACATTTTTCTTTTTGAAAAAGAAAAGTTGCTTTATCCCAATTGAAATCTTTGGGAATTTATTTCTTTGTCAGCACAACAGATAACACATTCTAAAGAAAGTTAAAATACCATGGATGAAGGAGATCTGAAATAAACCCAAAGTGCCAGAACAACTCAATGGTTCTGGCAGCATCAGTGGAGTAAGAAACACAGTTAACATTTCAAGCCCAGTAAGACTCTTCTTCGGAACACAGAAGTTCTCAAGAACAGTCATGTTTGACTTGGGATCTTAACTGTTTCTTTCTTCACTAAAGTGGGCAGACCTATTGAGTAGTTCCAGCACTTTTTTTTTCACATTCTAAAAAATTAGTTCAGGCTTTTAGCAATTTTGACAATGTTTTAAAGATACGGTAAAAACACTGACAAAACTAGTATTTTTCTATCTGCACCACTGCAAATAAGATTGAAAGCAAGCACAGAGACTGCAAGTTCGAAACTGGTGGTTGGGAGTAGTGTGTAATAGCTGCCTCTGATCCATTCTCTCCTTAATCCCTGTGGGGAAGCACCTGCCATTCCTACACAATAGCTTACCTAGGATAGGAACGCAGCCTGTGAGGAGACAGTGACACAGAAACTCAGGCTATTCAAATGTGACAATTATTGGGTGAGTCTGGTTTGTTGAGTGGCAAGTGGAGAATAGCTAACACACCTCTTGTTTAAGTCCATTTGAAACAGGCTAAATAGACCAGCAGGACTTTTCCTGTCCATTATAAAATTATCCAGTGGTGTAGCAAACATGCCACACAAACTCCAACCAATATGCCAAGAGGAGTAATCTTTGAACTAATTGAATGTGATCATAATTGAATGTTTGCCCATTGCAAATTACAAAGTTTAACAAAAGCTTTCATCGTTACAAGCTCAAAAAGCATTGGTATTAAATCTACACACTCACATGTAGGTAGACGTAGGGTAACATCAATGGCTGTTGCATCAATTCAATATAATATTAATTACTATTAATTCTAACATTAATGGTGCCTGCAGGAAATGTAAATTCGTAACAGATAGTACACTGAATCCAGAGCTTATGCTGGAGCATGGAAGAACAGCCTTTACCTTTAGCCCATTTTGTGGATTCATCAGAAAGTTTCGACCAATGTCATCAAACATTATTGTATTCTTTCTGGTGTAGAACTCCGGAAATTTATCCCATATGACACCCAGTGGTTTAACCTGTGAACAGAACCTTGGTGAAATATCATCCAAAAACCATGGAACCATATTTGAATTTAGATCGTTGTGGAGGAAAAACAGGGGGAAAGCAATCTTAATCGATTCAGCCACTATACTTGGACTCCAAATATCAGTAGAAAGTAGCTTCCAGATCTATTGCGTTCATGTGGAACAACAGCCCAGCTTAAGAAAAGCTGAATAGTGGAACGAGTCTGGTTCCGTCTGGAGGTTTTGCCATCAGTTTGTAATCCCACAGCATAAAACTGCTAACAGTTCAGCATGAATTAGTAGTGACGCACAGAGAAGCTGCAGAATAGTTAGTGCCCAAAGTATAACTAAGTGCGACAAACGATGTAGAGTGGGTGCTAAAGCACTTTGTTTTAGTAAGCATTTCCTATGAAATATTGTAGAGATAGGTAAACTGTAAAATCCTTCACTCTTTTTGTTTTGTCCCCTCAACAGTGTAAAAGATCCTTACTCTGAATTTATTTTAGGCTCTATTCAACCAGCAAATACTTGCTCAAAAATGTACAAGGAACTTTTCTCTGCATATAACTTGGACTGTCCTTACCATTTCAGTACTGGCACTTTCCATCTGTCCTCACCATAAAGGATACAAGTAACATCCCAGAAGCAATAACAAATCAGGGAATAGAACTGAGGCAACTACTTGGAAAATCACAATTGCCAGAGTAGTGGTACAGAATAAATTGTTAGAACTGCAGGCTGACAAATGCCCAGATCCTGATGGACTTCACGCTTGGATCTTAAAAGCGACTTATGAGATAGTTGATGATTGTTTTTAATTTTCCAAAACATCCCTTCATAAGGAGATGGTCCTGTTACTCTGGAAGATAGTGAATGTATCTTTTATTCAAAAATGGGAGAGAGACAGAAAGTAGGAAAGTGCAGGGCAGCTAGTTTAACACCTAGCCTAAGGAAAACGTTCGAAGCCATCACTAAAGTTGTAACGGGGCATTTGGATAAACTAAAGGCAATCAGAGAGTCAACTTGGTTCTGTGATTGAGAAACCAGTGATGTACTGTTTGACTTCCAGATAGTATTTGATAAGGTGTCACATCAAAACTTATTACAGAAAACAAAAAGGGCAGCATACTGCCAGAAGATTGCCTAAAAGATGGAGAATAGGGGAAAAATTGGTCTTTTTCAAGCTAGCAAGATATAGCAAGTGGTGTGCCACAGGATCAGTGCTGGGCGTCAAATGCTTACAATTTGAGTAAACGACTTAGTTGAAGGGAAGGAAGGTATGGTTGCCACATTTGCTGACAAAACAAAGTAGGTTGTGAAGCGGACACAAGGAGGTTACAAAAAGATGCTGATAGTTAAGTTATTGATATTAAGTGACTGGGCAAAGACGGAGTATAAGATGGGAAACTGTGAAATTTCCATTTTGGCAGGAAGAATTTAAAAGAAGCATATTATCTAACGGTGAGAGATTGCAGGGGAATCTGGGTATCTTTTTGGATGAATTGCAAAAGGTCAGTATGCAGGTACAGCAAGTAATTAGGAAAGCTTGTAGAATGTTAACATCTATCATGACAGCAATTTAATACAAAAGTAAATTGGTGTTCCTTCAGTTTTACAGGGCACTGGTGAGACTCTTCGTGGAATACCGTGCACAGTATTGGCACTTGAAGGAATGGTTTAAATGCATTGGAGGCCGTTCAGCGATTTACTAGACTAATCCTATTTTATGAAGGAGGTTGGGTAAGTTAGACTTGTACCCATTTAGTAGATTAAGACTCAATATAATTTATACATATAAAATCCTGAGGAGTCTTCACAGGGTAGATGTGGAGAGGGCATCTCCTCTTAGGAGTCACTGTTTAAAAATCAGGTGTCACCTAATTAGAAATTAGGCAAAAAAAATCCTCTCAGACAGTCACAAATCATTGGAACTCTGCCACAGAAAGGCAGGGGAAACAGAGTCCTTGACTATTTTCAATGTTGAGGGAAAATCGATTCTTGTTAAGCAAGGGGTTGAAATATTATCAGGCTAGGCAAGAATGTGGATTCGAGGTTACATTCAGATCAGCCATGACGGTATTGAATGACGGAGCACACTTGATGGGGTGTATTGCATACTTTTGCTGCTTATTTATATGTTCATGTGTGTTAACTGGGATAACATGCACTTACTCCACAAAGTCAAGTGATGAAGAATAAGAACTAGAGTCAGTCTTCACAGACTTGCATAGAAAGTATTTATTGACAACAGTGCACATTACAAACAAGCAACTCTTAGACCAACAACCTCAGTGATTCACAACGCAAATTTGGGGAATAACACCTTATCTTCCAACTGGGCACCCTACAGCCCAGAGGACTCAACGTGGAGTTCTCTAATTTCAAATAACCTTTCCACCCATCCCCTGGCTCGCTTTCCAGCCTGCCTCCTCCCTTCCATTCCACCTACTGACCCTCCCTTTCAGCTACCAAATGGATTCATCCGTAAGACCACAAGACATGGGAGCTGAAATTAGGCCATTTAGCCCATCAAGTCTACTCTGCCATTCCATCATGGCTGGTAAGTTTCTCAACTCTATTCTCCCGCTTTCTCCCTGTAACCCTTGATCCCCTTGACAATCAAGAACCTACCCGTCTTCGTCTTAAATATACTCAATGACTTGGCCTCCACAGCCTCCTGTGGCAGTGAATTCCATAGATTCACCACTCTCTGGCTGAAGAAGTTTCTCCTTATCTCCATTCTAAAGGGTCTTCCCTTTACTCTAAGGCTGTGGCCTTGGGTCCTAGCCTCTCCTACCAATGGAAACATCTTCCCAACATCCGCTCTGTCCAGGCCATTCAGAATTCTGTAAGTTTCAATTAGATCCCTCCTCGTCCTTCTAAACTCCATTGAATATAGACTCAGAGTCCTCAAACATTCCTCATATGTTAAGCTTTTCATTCCTGAGACCATTCTTATGAACCCACTCCAGGTCCAGTACATCTTTCCTGAGATATGGGGCCCAAAGCTGCACACAATAGTCCAAATGTGGCCTGAGCAGAGCCTTCTAGAGCCTCAGAAGTACATCTGAATGTAAAATTAAGACTCTCAAAATAAATGCCAAAGTTGCATTTGCCTTCCTAACAACTGACTCAACCTGCAAGTTTACCTTGAGAGAATCCTCAACTAGAACTCCCAAGTCTCTTTGCACTTCAGACTTCTGAATTTTCTCCGCATTTAGAAAATAGTCCATGCTTCTAACCTTCTTACCAAAGTGCATGACCTCACACTTTCCCACGTTGTACTCTATCTGCCACTTCTTTGCCCACTCTCCTAACCTGTCCAAATCCTTCTGCAGCCTCCCCACATCCTCAATATTACCTTTCCCTCTACCTATCTTTGTATTGTCTGCAAACTTCACCAGAACGCCCTCAGTTCCTTCATTTACATCATTAATGTATAAAGCGAAAAGTTGTGGTCCCAACACTGACCCTTGTGGAACACTACTTGTCACCGGCTGCCCTCCTGAGAAGGACCCTTTTATCCCCCACTCTCTGCTTTCTGCCAGACAGCCAATCTTCTATCCATGCTAGCACCTTGCCTCTAACACCATGGGCCCTTATCTTACTCAGCAGCCTCCTGTGCGGCACCTTGTCAAAGGCCTTCTTGAAATCCAGGTAGATAACATCCATTGGCTATCCTTGATCTGACCTGCTCGTTACATCCTCAAAGAATTCTAACAGATTTGTCAGGCATAACCTCCTCTTGATGAAGCCATGCTGACTTTGTCCTATTTTACCATGCACTTCCAAGTATTCAGAAATCTCATCCTTCACAATGGACTCCAAAATCTTACTCACGACCAAAGTTAGGCTAATCGGCCTGTAATTTTCAGTCTTTTGCCTTGCTCCCTTTTTAAACGGGGGTGTCACATTAGTGGTTTTCCACTCCTGTGGGACCCTCCCTGACTTAGCGATTCCTGAAAGATCACCACTAACGCCTCCAATATCTCTTCAGCTATCTCCTTAAGAACTCTGGGGTGTAGTCCAACTGGTCCTGGTGATTTATCCACCTTCAGGCCATTCAGTTTTTCTAGCACCTACTCCTTGGCGATGGCAAACATACTCAGCTCTGCCTCCTGACCCATCCCTTCCATCGACCAACCGGGTCATACCTACTACCAGTGTCCACCTATCACCACCATTCTGCTACCACACCCCCACAATACCCGAAACACTTCCTTTTCCTTTCCTCCAGATGGTACCTGGCTTGCTGTGTTCTTCCAGCCTTCTGCTTGTCAACCTCATATTCACCCTGTTCCTACAGATAGGGGCACTGTCACAGAATCCTTACAACAGAGAACTAGCAAATTCCCAATAGTTGGCCACTACTTGCATTTAATTAGATATACAATTAACATTGCACAGAGGTTAAATGCAGACTAAAGTACACATCTCATACCTGACCTAGCTGTGCATAATAATGATGAGGTGCCTGAAACAGAAAGCATCAGATTCTTGAGCACCAACATCCGTTACCTCAATTAACAAAAAAAATCAGAAACGTTTTCCGAAATGAAGTCTTTAATTGGATGGAAATTACATTCCGGGTTCTGTAACTGGCTGGTAATTCCTTATCAGCACTTACACTGGGATGCAAAAGCAGCACTGATTATGTTAAAAGCTATTTTCACACATACCTCCACCACCCCTCTCTTAGGTGTATGCACCGTAATCATAGCTGCACTATCCAACATGAAGGTGATCTTATAGTTAGCATGCGTTGTAACTCCTAGTTCCTGAAAGAATGAGAGAAAAAACAAAGTTCAACTGAGAAAATTACAATAATGGAAAAATCACATAAAATACAACGTAAAAACTCAATTTTGGAGTACCAATGCACCACTCTTGGGATGCCTATTAAATTCCAGTACTTTGCAATTATTTTCCTATTTTACAGAAGTAA
>NW_025967955.1:0-9071 GCF_021869965.1 Rhincodon typus
TTGTGCTTCCATTTCTGGGAGTCCTACATGTGCTCGGCTCTGGAGAAAATTTCTTTTTCGAGGTATTTATTGAAGAGGAGTCTTTTTTTTATTCAGTTAATCAGCTTAGTGGTTGATTTTATTTAAGTTTTATATGTTTGATTTGTTTTCCATGTTAACATTATTCTCTGTACGTAATGAAAGGTAGTTTATTTTATAAATGAGGTGGTATTGAAACTTATTTTAGGTTTAATGTTATTAAGGGAATTCGAAGCACAGAATGAGATGGCTAGTAGCTTCAGAAAAATTTTTATACAGCAGGATCAGTCAGATAGATGGGTGACTTTCAGGAAAGGTTAAGGTGTTTCAAAAATCTCTGGTGACTATTCCTCTATCAAAAAGATATTAAGTTTTTGGAACTGTGGAAGGGGTAGTCTCTCCAAGGGAAATGGAAAGGCCAATCAGTTATTGGACACTTGGAATGATTCTTATGTCAGGCAGCATTCAACAAGATTTATTAGAATTATTGTTATTCTATTAATAAGGAGATTCTGTGGCAGTGAACATAAATTTAGGATGGTTTGTTGCTTTCCTGGTGCTAGCGTTAAGGATGTCTCTAAACATTTCAAGCATACTGTTAAAGGTGAAATTGAGCAGCCAGAAATTATTGTACACATTGGTAGGAATGACATTTTTAGAGAAAAAATTAAAGCAGCACAGAGTGAATTTATGAGGTTGGGTAGAAGATTTTAAAAAATGAACCTTGAAAGTAGTAATTTCTGGTTTACTCCCAATGCCAAACTCAAGTGAGGGAAGGAACAAAAGGTTAAAGGAGATAAATCAACGGCTGAAGAGTTGTGTATTGTTCAGGGATTCAGGTTTTTGAGCAATTGGAAAGTCTTTTGGGATAGAAAAGACCTGTTCAAAAAGTATAGATCTAACCTAAACTGGAAAGGGAACAAATCTTAGCAGGGAGATTTGCTCATTCCCTTAAGGGAGACTTTTTTCTAGAACAGAGGAGGAGAGGAGGAATTCTAAGCAGCAGTGTAAACAGAAGGATTGATGGGGAAGGTTCTGAAAGTGAGGACAGCATGTCAATTAGAAAAGAAAGATATCTGACTCTGTTTTATGTAGTAATTTGGAAGAACTAAACTGCATTTATTTCAATGCAAGGGGTCCTACAGGTAAAGCTGATGAACTCAGGACATGTTTAAAAACATGGGATTGAGATATCATAGCTTTTACAGAAAGTTGATTGAGAGATGGACAAGACTGGCAGCTCAATGTTCCAAGTTTTAGATGCTATAGGAAAGATAGAAAAGGAGGCAAGAAAGGAGGGAGTTGAGGGTGGCATTTTTGATTAAGGGATACATTACTGCTGTAACTAGGGCAGATATTTCTGAAAAATTGTCCAATGATATGGATAGAAATTACAAATAAGAAAGGAAACTTCAATTTGATGGGATTGTACAACAGGCTCACCAACAGTAGAAGGGAAATTGAGAGACACATACGTCGGGAGATCTCAGATTTATGTAAGCATAATAAGGTTGTCGTAATGGGGGATTTTAATTTTCCGAATTTTGGCTGGGGCTACCATAGTGTTAAAGTTTTGGATGGTGAAGAATTTGTCAAATGTGTTCAAGAAAATTTTCTTTATCAATATGTGCATGCTCCTACTAGAAAAGGAGCAAAACTAGATCTTCTTTTGGGCAATAACCAGAGCAGGCGACTGAAGTAAAAGTGGGGGAACACTTTGGGTCTGGCGATCATAATTCTGTTAGTTTCAAAATGGTGATGGAAAAGGATAAGCCTTCCATAAAAGTTAAAGTTTTTAATCGGGTTAAAGCAAATTTTAATGGTATGAGACAAGAACTTTCAAAAGGTGATTGGAGTAGACTGTTTGCAGGTAAAAGGATGTCTGACAAGCGGGAGGCATTCAAGAGTGTGGTGACGAGAGTTCAGAGGCATGTTGTTCCTGTTAGAGTGAAGGGTAAGGCTAGTAAGATTAAGGAACAAAGAATGAATAAAAATATTGAGGTTCTAGTCAAGAATAAAAGAGAATCTTATTTTAGATATAGAAAACTTGGTTCAATTGAATCTCTTAATCAATAGAAAGAGTGTAGGGCATTCTTAAGAGCGAAACCAAGAAGGCAAAGAGGGAATATGAGACAGCATTGGCAGATAAGGTTAAAGATAATCCAAAGAGGTTCTACAAATACATTAAGAGCAAGAGGGTAGGACCTCTTAAAGATCAAGGACGTCGTCTTTGTGTTGAACCCCAGGAGATGGGAGAGATACTAAATGAATATTTCACGTCAGTTTTTACTGTAGAGAAAAAAATTGAGTCTAGACAATGCAGAGAAATAAACTCTTTTAAAAACAGTTCACATTACAGAAGAGGAATTTTGGGAGGTCTTAGAGAATATAAAGGCGGATAAATCTCCGGGACCTGATCTAATGTATCTCAGAACTTTGTGGGAAGTAAGGGAGGAAATTACGAGACCCCTTGCAGAAATATTTGCATCACCTATAACTACGAGTGAGGTACCTGATGACTGGAGGGTGGCTAATGTTGTACTTTTGTTTAAGAAAGGTTGCAAGGAGAAACCAGGGAACTATAGACCTGTGAGTCTGACGTCAGTTGTGGGTAAATTGTTGGCAGTGATTATAAAAGATAGGATTTATTGAGGTTGGTTGGCTCGCCGAGCTGGTTTGTTGTTCCGCAGACATTTCGTTACCATGCTGGGTAACATCATCAGTGCAGCTTCCGATGAAGCGTCGGTGTGTTTTCCCGCCTGGTTTTTAAACTCTGGAGTCCATTGAGCTGGATTGCCTCACTTCTGGTTTTTCTTCGTAGTGGAGTGTATATAGGGTCGAGTTCTATGTGTTTATTAATGGCTTTCTTCATGCAGTGCCAGGCTTCTAGGAATTATGAACATTTAGAGAGGCAAAAATTGATTTGGGATAGTCAGTATGGTTTTGCGCAAGGGAAATTGTGTCTCACAAACTTGATTTGAGTTTCTTGAGGAAGATACCAAAACGGTTGATAATGGCAGAGCAGTAGACATTGTTTAGATTTTAGTAAAAGCTTCGACAAGGTTCCGCATGGTAGACTAATTAGTAAAGTTAGGTCACATGGGATTCAGGGTGAGCTTGCCAATTGGATACACAACTGGCTTAACAGCAGGAGACAGAAAGTAATGGTGAGAGGGTCTGTGATCAGCGGAGTTCTACAGGCATCAGTTCTGGGTCCTCTTTTGTTGTCATTTATATAAATGATATGAATAAGAATATAGAAGGCATAGTTAGTAAGTTTGCAGATAACATCAAAACTAGTGGCATAGTAGACAGTGAAGAAGGTATTCTAAGATTACAGAGGAATGTTGATCAAATGGGTCAATGGGCTGAAAAATGGCAGATGGAGTTCAATTTAGATAAATGCAAGGTATTGCATTTTGGTACAACAATAAAGGGTGGGGCGTATACAAGTTATAGTAGGCCCTTGGGTAGCATCATAGAACTGAGGGACCGAGGGGTGTAGATATACAATTCTTTGAAGTTTGTGTAACATGTAGACAGGGTAGTTAAAAGGTGTTTGGCACGCTTGCCTTCATTGCTCTGTCCTTTGAGTATAGGAGTTGTATGTTGAGGTTGTACAGGACATTGGTGAGTCCTCTTCTGGAATAATGTGTCCAGTTCTGGTCGTCCAGTTATAGGAAGGATATTATCAAGCTGGAGCGGGTTATTAGAGAATTACTGGTATGTTGCCAGGTAATGGAAAGTTCGAGTTATGAAGATAGGCTGGATAGGCTGGGAAATTTTTTAACTGGAGTGTAGGAGTTTGAGAGATGACTTGATAGAAGCTCATAAAATAAAGAGAGGTATAGATAGAATTAACGGTAGTTGTCTTTTCCCTAAGGTGGGGGGATTTCAAGACTAGGGGGCACATTTTCAAGGTGATAGATTTAAAAAATACATGTGGCAATTTTTTTACACAATGAGTGGTTGCGTGTGGAATGAACTTCTTCAGGAAGTGGTGCTTGCGGAGTACAATTACAATGTTTAAAAGACATTTGGATAATTACATGAATAGGAAATGTTTGGAGGGATATGGGCCAGGAGTAGGGAGGTGGGACTGTTTTAGTTTGGAATTATGTTCGGCAAGGACTGGTTGGACTGAAGGGTCTGTTTCCGTGCTGTGTTATTCTATCAAAAGGTGCACTGCAGCAACTCACTAAGGCTCCCTCAACTGTACCTTCCAAACCTGTGACTTCTACAACCTAAAAAGACAAGGGCAGAAGATGAATGGGAACATCCCTACTTACAAGTTCCCCTTCAAGTTAGTCACCACTCTGATTGGAACTATATCACTATTCCTTCACAGTTACGGAGTTGAATTCCCAGATATCCCATCCTAAAAATACCTTAGAATTATCTGCACCAAAGGGACTGCAGTAGTTAAAGAAGGTGGCTTATCACCACCCTTCTGAGGGCAATTAAGGATAGTCTATTAAGTTTTCTTCTCTTTGTTCTGAGGAAGGGTCATCCGACCCGAAATGTTATCTCTGTTTTTCTCTTCACAGATGCTGCCAGACCTGCTGAGCTTTTCCAGCAATTTTGTTTTTGTTCCTGATTTACAGAATCTGCAGTTCTTTCGTTTTTTTATATAGTCTATTAATTTGCCTTGCAGTGATGTTCACATTTTACACTATATATACTAAATTGAATAAGGAAAGTTCCATGAAATGTCATTATTTTACATTAATATAGCAGAATTAGAATATAGCAGTTTCTGTTTAGAAACGTTTATTACCTTCCACATTTGATTTTGGGAATACTGTTCAATGTATTTCAGAATGCAGAGTATGAAGCATTGATATATATTAAATTAGTAACAACTTCAAACAACAAATTGCATTTGTATAGCACCTTTATCATAATCAAACATCTCAATGTGCTTCACAAGAATATTTTAAAACAAAGTGTAACACTGAATACAGTACAGCCAAAAGCTTTTAATGAGTGTTTTAAAGTTGAAGGGAGAGGTAAAGAGGTAGAATGGTTTGAGGAGAGAATTTCAGACCATAAGCTCAAGGCAGCTGGAAACACACCAACCAAATGAAGCAATTAAAATCAGGGACATTCAAAAGACCAGAATTAGATGAACACAATTATCTTTGAAGATTATGGGTTAGAGAAGACTATAGCAATAGGTAAGTGCAAGATCACAGAGCAATTTCAAAACATTGAAGAGAATTTTATAATTGAGGGATTTTGTTCTCCAACTTCCATTGGTTTTCAGTCAAGCAATGTCAGTGAAAGAACATGACTTGATGTAATTACGAACACTGGCAGTAGAGTTTTGCATAACTGCAGGTTTCCAATTGGTACAATGTGGAAGGTTGGCTAAGAGTTCATTACTAGAGGTAACAAATGCATGGATGAGGGGTTCAGTAGCAAGTGAATAGAGGCAGGGGTTGAGTTGGGCACTGTGAGGTGGGAATATGTAGTCTTGTTGAGGTGCAGATTTGTGGTTGGAAGCTCAGCTCATGGTCAAATATGGCTCACAGTCTGATTCAGCTTCAGATAGTTGGCTCAGAGGGTCAAACAGCGAAACAAGAGTGGAAGGAAATAAGAAGGAATAAGAAGAAGCCATGGAAGCTGAGATTAGAGTGCTCTTGCAGGAAATTTCCTTAGGATCTTTCAGGATAAATCTAAAGTAAACAGTGAATCTTCCATTAAAACAATAATAAACATTTTTTGATAATTTTGGGGTAATATCTCATTCCAACAATTATTTTCTTTAAAAGAAAAAAGAATGCGCATCATATAGTAACTGTCACTCACTAGGGTTACTGTAAAGTCTTCATGATCGTCACTTTGTGGTCACTATTATGTGGATCAATGTAACAGCTATTTTAGACATAGAAAAATATCAAACAACAAATCAACAACGAGTGAGTATTTTTTGGTGATGCTGGCTGAAGGATGAATGTTGACTAGGAAACCAAGAAGCTCCCTGAGTTTCTTCCAGATGCCACCGAATCTTTTACATACAAATAACTTGTAGGAAATACATCAAATCCAATATTTCTGCATTCCTTCAGTATTGCACTGAAGTTCACCATAGATGATGTGATCAAGTCCCGAGTTGAACACACAAATTTCTGACAGACAAGAGTGTTATGATCAAGCAAAACCAACAAAAATACGAGCATACAATTGGCTTTTGGAAAAATAGCAGTGTGAAAGGCATTAGAAACCTTATTATGACCCAAAACCAATGGAATTTTGAAGTCATTTGCAAATTTAAATTGGCAAATTGTTAATTGTATTACAACATAAAGCCTGTAACTACTTTTTCTTTAAACATTTTGTTACCTTGATAAGTTCTACGTGATGTAGTCCAAGTCTCATCTGCACCTCTTTTCCACACAAAATATCAGAATGTCAGCAACGTGAAATGCCCGATTGCCACACTGAAAGTCCCATTTTCTGGTAATCAAGTGCATATTATCACTCAATAAATTTGCAATGCTTACATCACAATCAGTAATCCCTCAGTGAGTGTGTCATCCCACCTTAACTGCAGGGAGTATCCTGACTGTCAATGCTTGTTAGGATATTCAAGTGCAGACCTAAAACACCAGAAGTGAAAACTAATAATACTGTCCAAATTGACAGAATTATATCATCCCAACTTGGGGTTCAGATTCTGGTTACAAACTAGCATAACATTTGTCCTGTCATTAAGCTCATGAAAGCTACTTTCTAGCAAGCACCAGTAGTCATCCATTAGTTTTTTATTCTAACTTCTCTGACTAGTAAATGCAATACACCATCAAGTAGGTGATTTAATAATTGTTGCAATTCCACTAGGCAGTAATTTAAACACAGTACTCATTCCTCCTAATTTTACATACTTAAAACACTGCAAAATGTTTCTTTTGCCTTTTCCACATCACCACGACTCAATTATTACCATACCTGACACATAAAATCAAACGTAGGAGCATCCCAGCTAACCCATTGATAGCTCATTATTTCCATGATCTTACAAGGGAAGAAAGGGTGAACAGGGGATCCCAAATCTGCTGCTGGCAAACGTTAGATGTTAACAGGATAGCATAGCACCTACTCAAGACTTAATATAAGATATTAATTATTCCATAAAGACTTCCAATGGAAATGCATGACAAACACAGGTAGACATTTGGATAGGCAACAACAACGACAAAAAAAATGGTTTAAGAAAACCCATCAAGTTTTAGCAGCTTTTTAAGTTGTCTATCGTTCAAGGAGAGAACCCCAAATATAGAATTTATAATTTACTGTTCTTTTTCAGTGTCATAGAGAAAAGTCCCGACTTCTCATTTGGGTGCCATTGGTTTTGGGTGCGATGGTTGAGCAATAAAACCAACCTCATTTTTAAACCCTCAATTTAAGTCTTAAAAGTTATCTGAAAAAGTGTTTCTTAATGCCGTTTTTCACCTGCAGTGTCTCCTCTTCTGCCTCCCTGTTTACCTGGATTGCTTTATTCGGAGATGCCTCCATTGTGATCATTATTTTATTGTGATCTCAGTCAATGGGATCCTTCTTCACTCAACACTCACTCCCTCGCCCCTTTTGTTAGGTTGGTTTCGTTGGTAACAAACGGATCGAACCTTTTTGAAAATCATTGGCCCAGCACGTGCCCCCGCGCGCGTCACAATCGGGAGGGAGGTCAACGTCACCGCAGGGCGGGGCCAGAGGGCGGGACTGGCGGTAAGGGGGCGGAATTTATCCTGTCCATCATCCCTGGATATACCACAAGGGATGGAGAGGGGGAGACATACATCTGTCGCCCTATTTGCGTACAAACTTTTCCCCGATAAGGACAGAGAGAGGAGTTTTCGCACTAAAATCTCAACGTCGCTGCTATTTAATCGCCACCCTTTTCGCCTGTCCGTCTGACTCGTTTAGTTTCTTTTAACCGCTAGAGGGGTGTCCCCTCTCTCTTTTTCACTTGTGGTTAGGCTGCGGGCTGAGCGCGAGGCCTATGGCACTGCGCAGCCTCGGGGCGGCTGGACCTGGATTGGAGTTAGACTGAGGTACGGCGGCACTTCGTTCCCGGAGGAGACGGGCGGGCAGACAGACGGCAAGTCAGGTACCGGAGCCGCTTCTTGGTTTGGGGAAGGTAGGCGTTTGCTGAGCCGGCTGGGGCCTTGCACAGGAGAGTGATGGGGCAGTGTGGAGACCACTCATCCCTTCATCACCACATCTCTCCTCGGTGATGGAGGGCGTGTCTTGGCTCGGCCGTGCACAATCTGCCTTTAGGCTGGGGTGGAGGATGTATGGGGAGAGGTTCGATAGTTCGAATGGCCTGCTTCTACACAGTAGGGATTCTACGATCTAAGTGGGGTAGAGGAAGCCGCATGGTGGGCAGGTTGAGGTGTGGAATGGGGGCGAGTGTGGAGTTGGTGTAAATACCCCGATAGCCTGGGAGCTGGCATGGGGAGGGATGGGATAGAGGGGGCTGATGTACTATATCAGTATTTGCATCTGCATTCACTCAAGAGGAGGTGCTTGGGCGGGGGTGTGGTAATGATGATATTAAGAACATAAATAGCAGCAGGAACAGACCATTGGTCCAAGCTGGTCTTGCCATTCAACAAAATCATGGCTGATCTGTCCCAGGCCTCAACCAGCATTCCTGCAATTTTTCGTGACAACAAGGTGCAAGGCTGGATGAACACAGCAGGCCAAGCAGCATCATAGGAGCAGAGAGGCTGACGTTTCGGGCCTAGACCCTTCATCAGAAAAGGGGGAGGGGAAGGGGGTTTTGAAATAAATAGGGAGAGAGTGGGAGGCGGATAGAAGAGGGATGGAGGAGAGGATAGGTGGAGAAGAAACAAACAGGTCGAAGAGGCGGGGATGGGGCCAGGAAAGGTGAGTGTAGGTAGGGAGTTAGGAAGGGGATAGGTCAGTCCAGGGAGGACGGACAGGTCAAGGGGGCGGGATGAGGTTGGTCGGTAGGAGATGGAGGTG
Organism: Rhincodon typus; assembly: GCF_021869965.1. Taxonomy (NCBI): domain Eukaryota; kingdom Metazoa; phylum Chordata; class Chondrichthyes; order Orectolobiformes; family Rhincodontidae; genus Rhincodon; species Rhincodon typus. The sequence continues at coordinate 9,010 of NW_025967955.1, forward strand.
CGGCTTGAGGTGGGAGGAGGGGATAGGTGGGAGGAAGAACAGGTTAGGGAGGCAGGGACGAG
>NW_025967955.1:9471-25000 GCF_021869965.1 Rhincodon typus
CCCCTCCCCCTTTTCTGATGAAGGGTCTAGGCCCGAAACGTCAGCCTCTCTGCTCCTATGATGCTGCTTGGCCTGCTGTGTTCATCCAGCCTTGCACCTTGTTGTCTCGGATTCTCCAGCATCTGCAGTTCCTACTATCTGCAATTTTTCGTTTTGGGCTGTGCAGACGGCCGAGTTCCATGCTTGACAGCGAGTTCTGGAACTGGAAACTAATGCTGCGAGTAACCTTGGCTTGTCGATTGCTGCCTACAGACCCTCGGAATTGCTGCATCTCTGCAAAACTGAGAGGGAGCGTTTTGCTTAACTCCTGTTTCTAAAATCCATCCTCTACTGCTTAAACACTTTCTGTGCTCTAACCTCCATGGACCTCTGTAGGAGAGATTTCCAAATGTTCACTGCTACCTTGGAGACAAAATTCCTTTGAATCCCTATTTTAAATGTGTCCCTTTATTTTGCAACTGTGCCTGCTAGTTCAAGATTCCTCACAAATGGAAACATCTTCTGAACATCAGCCCTGCAAGCCCCTTCAGAAACTTGCATGTTTCAGTAAGATCACCCTTCATTCTTCTAAACCAAAATAAATAAAAGGCTTGAACGAGTTATTCTTGATGAGTCAACTGCTTCATCCCAGGAATCAGCCCGTCGAATCTCTTGAACTAACTCCAATTATAGTATATCCTTAAACATGGGAATCAAAACTTTATACTGCTGCAGGTATGACCTCTCAAACACCCTGCATGGTTGGAAGAAGACTTTCCTACTTTTAAACTTGCAATTCTTTGCAATAAAAGCCAAAATTAACAACAGAATTAGGCCATTCATCCCCTTGAGCCTGTTCTAACATTTAATATGATCATAGCTGATCCGTGTCCTAACTCCATATACCTGCCTTTGGTCCATTGCCCTCAAAGACTTTGCTTAACAGAAATTAAGTGCTCTCAATTGATCCTGCATCCACTGCCATTTGTGGAAGCGTTCCAAATGCCTACCACCATTTGTATGAAGTGCTTCCTAACATCCTTTCTGAATGGTCTGTCCCCAGTTTTCAGACTCTGCCCCCTCATTCTAGAATACCCAATCAGTGGAAATAATTTATCTACCATATCTTTTCTTGTTAATATCTTGAAGACTTCAAACAGATCACTCCTTAACCCTCTAAATTCTGGAGGAAACAGACCTAATTTGCATAATTTGTCCTCAACGTAAATTCTGAAGTCCAATTATCATTCTTTCCCCAGTACTGATGCCAGTGTCCCACAGATTGGAACCCATTTCTCCCATACCAGTCTTTAAGCCACGCATTTACCTCTAATCTTACTTACCCCTATACCTGTTTGCATGTGGCTCCAATAATAAAGTGGAAGTTATTGCATTTAAGGTTCAGCATTTTAGCTAGGCCTTGAGGTGCTCATAATCCTTCAGCAGAACTTCTTTCCTAGTGCTGCCTGTGTTGTACCTATGTGGACCATAAAAACTGGGTCCTGCTCCTTTCATGCTAAGTTCCTCTGCAGCCCAGAGGAGACGTTCTGAACTTTGGTACCAGTTAGACAACACAGCCTTCAGAACACTGTCGTTGCTACAGACAACACTATATATTCCCCTAACTATGCTATCAGCTATTACTAATTTACTACACTTTTCTCTTCCTGCTTGAATGGTAGTGTGGACCATAGTGCTATGGTCAGTTTGCTTGTCCCCTCTGCAGTCTGTATGCCCTCGTCCAAGAACCCTGGACCTATTGGACAAGGGCTCTGGCTGAGGCTTCTTCAAAGGTAAATTCTGAACCTGCCCCACTTGCAGTCTGTACCTGACCACAGACCAAATTGATGCAATTAGTCTAAAATATGTGACTGCCACCTGAAGCACGGTGCTCAGTTACCTCTCTTCCCTCCCTGATCTATTGCAGATGTATAGAGTTGTACAGCACAGAAAAAGACCCTTTGGTCCAGACCGACCAGATATCTTAAAATAATCTAGTCCCATTTGTCCCATATCCCTTTAACCCCTTTCTATTCATGTACCTATCCAGATGCGCTTTTAATGTTGTATTTGTACCTGCCTCCACTACTTCCTCTGGCAGCTTGTTCCACACATGCACCACCCTCTGTGTGAAAAAGTTACCCCATAGGTCCTTTTTATATCTTTGCCTTCTCATCTTAAACCTATGCCCTCTAATTTTGGACTGCTGTACTTTGGGAAAAAGACCTTGGAAATTCACCCTCTCCATACCCCTCATGATTTTATAAACCTCTAAGGTCACCCGTTAGTCTCTGACACTCCAGGGAAAATATTCTCCCTATTGCTCAAACCCTCTCACCCCAACAACATCCTTGTGAATGTTTTCTGCACCCTTTCAAGTTTAACAACATCTTTCCTATAGCAGGGAGACTGGAATTGAATGCGGTATTCTGAAAGTGGCCGAACCAATGTCCTGGACTGCTGCAACATGACATTCCAACTCCTGTACTCAATGCACTGACCAATAAAGGCACGAATACCAAATGCCTTCTTCACTACCCTGTCTACCTTCAAGGAACAATGAATCCGTAGCCCAAGGCCTCTTTGTTTGGCAAGATGCGCCAAGATCCTATCATTAAGTGTATAAGTCCTGCCCTGATTTGCCTCCCCAAAATGCAACAATATGTTTTAAAAAAAAACTTGGCTGATCAGGCTCAATAAAACCAAAGGTTGTCCACTTCTGTAGTTTCAGGCAGGGATTTTTATTTTCCTGAAATCAATTAAACCCCTGCAGCGCTGTGACCTTCCATATCAGCTGTGAAACTACACTTGTTTGCTGCTTCATAAAAACCAAATCTCTGAGCCTTATGCAATTTCTCAGTTTCTGAACTTGCCATGTCGTCGCTTTCTTGAAACACACTTCTTCCTCCCTTTTAAGGTATCTTTGTTCTTGATTTTTTTTGTTATAAAGTTCCAAAAACAATGCAACAACTTTTTTTAAAAAAAACAGCAATTATTGCCCCAAAGAAGTGAGTAAATCCAGCTAGCCTTCAAAGCAGTTAAAGTCACCCAGCCTGGAAAGCTTGCATACTAACTTATTGATGGACATAAGGGCGGAAGTTGCAGAGGCTCCGCTACAGTATTCCATTCTTTCTTGGATAACAAGGATGGAAAGCAATGTCAGAAAAACATCTTTTCACATAGTGGTCAGGATCTGGAATGCACTTCCTGTGAATTTGTTGGAGGCACATTTAGTAAAGGCGTTCAAAGGAAAGACTGAACTGACTAGGAATAGGGTTAGAGAGCAGGCAGGAGAATGGCACAAAGTAGGATGTTTGTTCAGTGAACTAATGCAGACAAGCTGGGCTAAGTAGCTTCCTGTAGCGATTCTCTTTAAAAAGAAATGGGAGGGAGAGAAAACTGGTAATTACAGAATAGCCAAATTGACGTCAGCATTGGGGAATCTTTTAAAAACAATTCAGGGCAATATAAATTGGCATTTGCAAAAGTATGAGCTAATAATTGAAAGACTGCATGAATTTGTAAAGGAAAATCTTGTTTACCAACTTGATTAAGTTTGAAGTAATGGCTTGTTGCTGAGGTTAGTGCAATTGGTGTGAGTATATGGTCTTAACAATGACATTTGACAAAGTAAAATGTGATATACTTGTTAGCAAATTGAAAGCCAGGTGATTGTAGTTACTTGGATACAAAACAGGCTAAGGGACCGGCAGTATGGAGTAATGGTGAATGGCTGTTTATTTCAGTGTGGTGATTACTGATTTTTGTTTTCTATTGATGACCTGAACTTGGGTCTGCTGGGCAATATTTCCCAAATTTGTACCATCTGGAAGCTTTGAAATGTAGTAAATCACAGGGTGGGTAATATTGGTCTTCAGAATGGCAAGTGTTGGGTGAAATAGCCAGTCACATGACATGTCCTGTAACACTTAATCACAATACTAGAAGCTACCTTCAGCCCCAGTCTCTTTTCGTTCCCTGATATTTTAATATCCTTCCTTTTTAGATTTTTATGCTCTACTCTCTCATTAACTATGCAGTCTTTGTCCAGTGGTGCTGAATGGATAATTGTCTTGGTACCTCCCTATGATCCCTAGCATCTCAGATGCCTGTCTGCCAGTTTGATCCATTTCATGCTGACCAAAATATGGCTTAAAGAGTCGTCATGTTCTTTAATCAACCTATTTAGAAATGTTATGATACACCTGTGGAGCAGGTGGGACTTGAACATGGCCTTCTGAAATAGGGACACTACCACTGCACCAAAAGAGCCCAATTTCCTTCGGGTAGATGTTTCTAATTGACCTGTTCAGATATATTGTGACATATCCTTGGGGCAGATTGGACTTTTCCCAGCAATGGGGACACTACAACTGTGCCAGAAGAGCCCTAGTTCCTCAGACTACTATCCCATGTGTGACTATCTTCAGCTGCTTCATCATTTACCCTGTCTTTCATCGTGAGTTTAGAAATGGGAATGTTCACTGATGATTACACAACTCATACTGAAGAAGCTGTGTTTATGAGAGCCTCGGTCTTGAACTGATAGTGGCAAATAACATTTGTACCAGGTGATTACAATCTCCAACAAGGAGATTCTAAATATTTCCCCATGACATTCAATATCGTTACTGTTGCTGACTTCCCTGCTTTTAACATCAGTGGGGGTGGGAACCATTAAAACGGGACTCTGCCAACTATGAAAGTTATCACTGTAGCTATAGGAGCATGTCAAGAGTCTGGTGATCCTGTAAAATCTAACTATCACCTGATTTTCCACGAGACTGTTTGTTACCTGAGAGGCATAATTCAAGCTTACGATGGAATACTCTCCATTTGCCTGAATGGGTGTAGCTGCAATAACACTGAAGAAGCTGACTGCCATTCGCGCCATCTGCCTATATATTCACTGTCCCGTCAACTGGTGCCAGCTGACAGCAGTGTACCATCTACAAGGTGGAGCAATTTGCCTTCCATTGATACCATCTCCCAAAACACATGCATCCATTGCCCTTGGCCTTCTATGTCATGGGAGCACCACAATCTGCAACACCACCATTTCTAACTCACGACCACTGAGCCACACACTGACCTGACCTGTAATTATATCAAATTCCTGGATCTCTTTTCAACAGCACCATGGTTCTACCAGTACCATGTTGCCTGCTGTGGTTTAAGGCAGCAGCTCACAACCACTATCTTGGGACAAAATAAGGAATGAACAAAATCAGCAGTGGTCTCGTCCAGGGAACAAATTTAAAAGAAAACGTTCTATTTCAATAGTTGGATGTAGTCCTCAGTTTAAGGTTCTTCCTGCTAGTGCCTCTGCAAAAAAAAGTGATACTGATTTGCCCAAGAAATGAGACACCACCAGGTTTCAGATATACTCCCACCCATCAAGTGTTGAGACCTCTATTAGTCACTATTCCGGATCGCAGCATTTTCCTTTGCTAGCTGTTCATCTTCTTCCCAGCTACGCAATGGTGCTGCCATGAGTTAGGCACACACTGCTGCAGGAAGTTGAATTCAATGACAGTCGCACATAAAATCTGCAGTGGGCAACCATGCCCCATCTTGTGGGAGTACCAGTTGAGTAGCTGGCTACTGTGAAATGGGTGTTGTCTCTGCCACATACTGAACGAAGGCTTTGTCCCTGGGAAGAAGCTAAGCAAGCATCCACTTCTGAGTAGTTGGAGAGTTTGATGTTCTTTCTTTTACAAGATTATTACATAGAGAGATCTAAATAGACACAGGGTGTGGCTTTTGCCCTGGTACCCCACATATCTGTGGTTCTTGTCTCATCACGTCTAAACCATCTTAGTAATTTGACGGCCATCTGCAGTTTTAAAGTGAATTTTTTTACTAGTTATAATGTGAAGATAGCTAGACTGTCAGGAAGTGTAATTTTTGTAATTGACTTTTCTAAGGGGATGGGGGAAAATGTCTGTTTGTACAGGCCTGACTACTTTTAGAAATGCAGAGCTTGTAGTTCAAGTGGGAAGCAGAATACTGAAGGAGGGTAAGATAATGAAAGAAAAATAACAATGTAAACTAGTGTGATCTATGAATTCTTAAGTAGAAAGGAAACAGTGTGGCATCAGTTTAACTAAAGTAATAGCTAGCTAGTAAACACCTATGGTCATACTAGTCAGGATATCATCTGATCTCGGGAAGCTGAGCAGACTCAGACCTGGTTAGCACTTGAATGGGAGACTGCCTGGGAATACCAGGTGCAGTGGGTTTAGTTGCCATTAGAGACTGCTCATAGCTTTGCATATAAAAACTGATGTTAATCTATCACCAGTTCTGCTACTGGCCACTGTTCTTGCTCATGCTTGCTTTTGTCTACTTGCATTAGAAAGTACAGCATGAGAGTGGAGGGTTGAGACAGGATTGGGTGAGAAAAGCAGAAGAAAATAGGGAAAGAAAACTTGTAGAATCATAGAATCCCTATAGTATGGAAGCAGGCCATTTGGCCCATCAAGTCCACACCGCCCTTCCAAAGAGCATCCCAACCAGACCCACCCCTCCCATCCTATCCCTGTAACTGTGTATTTCCCATGGCTAATCCACCTAGCCCACATATCCCTGGACGTTATGAGCAAGTTAGCATCACTGATCCACCTAACCTGCATATCTTTGGTCTCGTGGAGGAAACCTATGGGGAGAATGTGCAAACTCCACACAGTCGGTCGTCTGAGGGTGGAATTGAACCCAAGGTCCCTGGTGCTCTGAGGCAGCAGTGCTAATCATTGAGTTACAGTGCTGCCCCAGTACACCATGATCAGATATCAAGGCACATTATAAATCTAGAGCAAAACAGAAATTACTGTCAAAACTCAGCAGGTATGGCAGCAGCACTGGGGAGAAAGCAGAGTTAACGTTTCAAGTCCAAATACCACTTTTTCCATTCACAGAAAGATGTTGGAAGAAACATTACTCTAGATCGATAATAAAACAAAGATGAGGAGGCTGGAGACCTGATACAAAGACAGAAGTTGCTGGTGAAACTCGGCGGGTCTGGAAGCAACTCTGGGGAGAAAGCAGAGTTAACGTTTCAAGTCCAAATACCACTTTTTTCCCAGCTGCCATCAGTTCTTGTGAAGAATTTTACTAGACTTGAAACATAAATTCTGTTTTCTCCCCAGAGTTTCACCAGAAATTTCTGTCTTTGTTTCAGGTCTCCAGCTTCCTCATCTTTGTTTTATTATCGATCTAGAGTAATGTTTCCTCCAACATCTTTCTATGAAAGGCCTTCACTTCGTGTGCTGACTGGAATTGTGGTTTGTGCAGCAACTTAGAGGCTGACTTATGACTATCCGTCATCAAATCTTCTGGGTTAGAATAAGTGGTCATGCAGCTCAGAGGGTATGTTAGTCTAGACAGACATCCCATATCCAGTGTGTTGATGAATTACTGACAGTAGTCTAACCAGAATGACTTTGGTGTTTAGTTCATACTTTAATATTCTATAAACATAGACTGTGTTTGAGACTGACTTGAAAAACAGTTGATATTAAAATAATAGTGCCATAAATTTTTGTGCTGCCTGGAATTTGTCAATGATAATCATTAGCGTCTTCTACTTTTGCAGGCTGCCCAATGCTATATCGGACATATTTGAATCAACTATCAAAAGCTGCCCTTACAGTTGGTTTTTCAAAATGCAGTAGGGCAACGAGTCAAGGATTTCTTTGTGAGATGCTACACGTGCATGCTCAAAGTCACAAAACTATGGCTAAAACTAAATTTGAATATGTTCGCCAGTTTGAAGCTGATGATACCTGCCTACAAAATTGCTGGGTTGTAGTTCGACTGGATGGCCGAAATTTTCACAAGTGAGTGGAAAGCAGAGATGTGTACTGCATGTTGCTGTTTTCATGAAGTCCCCTAAAATTAACATTTTTGTAAAGTCTCTGCCTGTATTTTAACTCTTACAAAGTATCAGTAAATCATCACTCACATTTGCAGATCTCTTTGGCTCCTGGTCCATGAGCATTAGAAAAAGATAGGCCATTTAGCCCCTTGATCCTGTCCATCACTTCATTATGTAGCGAATGGTCTGTATCTTAAATCATTTCACTGATTGTCACTATAAATCCATAAATGGCCTTGTCTACCAAAATCTTTGTTTTAAAATTATTAATTGAACTAGCACAATTTTCTTCCAACATATAGAATGTTACAACACACAAGGAAGCCATTCAGCACATCAAGACTGTACCAACCCTTTCAAAAAGCAATCCAGTGAATCCTGTTATCCTTTCTACCACCATTTTACCTTGGTGCTTCTTGATCTTTCTCTTAAATGTCTTTTTTATGTTTGTGTCCCTGTCCTAGACTCCCATCAGTAGGAATGCTTTTCTTCTAAATGTTTATACACCTCAAATTAACTAATTTCTTAATCTTCTGTGTTCATCTGTGCTCCTAATGTCACCATTGAAGTCCTGGTAATGTTCTTCTGAATCTGCTGTGCTCCTTCCCAGGCTAAGCTATTTTTGGCTTGGGGAGAGCAGTGCACGTTATTTCAGATGTGGTCTAACATGAGTTTTGTATGACTGTAAGAAAACTTCTCTTTATTCTGTGCCTCTTATTATAAAGGCTATCATTCTATAAGTTTTCTAAAATTATATTTTGTACATGATCTGTGTTCTTGAATACTAAAGCTCTTGGAATTGACTTTGGCTAGCTTTTTGATATGTAAATAATGTTGACGTCTTTTGCTTTTTTTTGGTCCAAAATCATTAACTTCCCAGTTATCTGAATTAAAATCTGTTACGGGTTCATTTATTTGTTCTATAAATGTCTACATAATTTTTATACTTCGTCATACACTCATTACTACATTGCCAATCTTTGTGACATCAGAAAACTTGGATATAAGGCTCTCTAATGTGCTATCTAAGCCATTAATAAATGAAGTGAATAATTGAGTCATTAAGCTTTAATTTCGGTTAACTTTTTTAATGTGGAACTCCATACGAACAATAACTGTAGACGTTTCTTTGACTGCTACATTAGTTACTTCCTGTAAAAAAAAAAAAAAAAAATTCAGTTGACATGCCTTAGCTATTACACATCAATATTGGCTTTCTGTATTCCGCTCCAATCTCTATTCAGTTATACAAATAGATGATAGTCTGTTGCCTTAATCAATTTGCCATGGCAATCAGACCCCTAGCATGTTATCAAACTTGTAATCCTCTAAGGTCTTAGAGTAGATTTGTAGCTCGGTTGGTTAGCCTGCCGAGCTGGTTCATTGTTTTTCCGCAGACGTTTCGTTACGCTGCTGGGTAACATCATCAGTGCAGCCTCCGATGAAGCGCCGTTGTATTTTCCCACCTGTTATTTAAACTCTGGAGTCTGTTGAAATGAAACGTCTGCAGAAAAACAACGAACCAGCTTGGCAGGCGAGCAACCAACCACAAAATTCTAATCCTTGTGTCCAGAACACTCCTTAGAGTGATCTTAAGATTCTTTTGTTGCTGAATTAGAGGAAATTACTTCTCCTTTTGTCAAGTAAGGTCAGGTTGAAGCTTTGTATCTTGGCTGAATGTGTTTGATTTCTAAGTTCAGCATGATGAACGTGCTTCTGGTTGCAACTTTCACCTGTTGGACAGCACTTACTTAAACTTATTTCTTGACTTCAGGTTTGCAAATCTGCATGATTTCAGAAAACCCAACGATGAGCGGGCCCTCCGTCTGATGACACGATGTGCTTTAACTGTCATGGAAGAACTGAATGACATTGTGATCGCCTATGGCCAAAGTGATGAGTACAGCTTTGTCTTTAAAAAGAAAAGTAACTGGTTCAAAAGGAGAGCAAGGTGCAGTGTACAAATAAAGGCTTTTACTCTGGATCAGTTTTTCTGGTTTTATTTAGTTCAGATATATTGTGAGCTAAGTGTCAGGGAAAGCAAAGATGAATTTAATAGTTTACAGTTACTAGGAAAGACTGGAGGAATGGAAACTCTTTCTATTACAGTAAGAAAGGATAAGATCTGAAGCAGGTTATTATTAAATCTTTGACATGAATAGGAAAACTCTTTCTACTAGTTGCTAAGTCAGTAATTAGAAGACATAAATTTAATATCATTCAGAAAACTGTAAGAGTTTAAAAGATGAATACATACATTTATTTTAATACTGAAGATGGCTGGGGTGAAACGAGCAAATAGATCCCATAATTATTTTAAGAAGGTAAATGGGCAAGTATTACTTGAAAATTAATTTAAAAGCTTGGGCTGTACTGAGCATTGGAAAGAGGAGTCTGTTCCTGCCTTCAGTTAGACCCTTACTGTGTACCTTCATTCCACCTACTTGCCTTGGTTCTGTGTCCCTTAATTTCCAAAGGGGTTGAATCAGTCTAAGTTAAGGGTTAAATTTTCAGGGATTGTAAAAGCAAATGAGAATCTCGGGTGTATGAAGGCAAGCTAGAAGTATGTGAGCAAGATAGAACTGGCCTAGGGTGAATGCCTGTAAAGACTATAGGAAAACAGCAGTTAATGTAAGACCCCAGGACAATGATGTATGGGAATTGTAATATATATGTTGTAATGTTTTGTATAAATATTGGAAGTTTCTATAATCCATCAGCATGAATTCTACAGTTCGATGATAAGACTGGCAGTCCTGCGCATGCATAAAATAAATGATTGTTACTTGTTTACTGAAGTCCTCTTTGAAGTTGTATGAGAACAATATTGCTTGAAACTGAATTTTTTTTTTAAAACTGCAATTTTCAGTTAACCAGAGTCTTAACAATGTGGGCTTCGACTGAATTGGTTCATGCTTGTGGAAGAGTGCTACAGTGATTTACCATTGCCCTCTGGAGGGTGGCTGACCAGGAAAATCTCCTGTTCTTATCACCTACCTTAATGGCATAATAGAAAGACTTGCAGGCTTATCAACCTGTTTGGTACAGTTATAAATGAATGTTCCATGGTAGAGAAGTCCAGGTGTGGCCTTGAACCCAGTGTTATCCATTCCATCATAAGGCTTCCTTAATTTTTTATACTTAAGGGAATAGAAGCCTAAGCTATCCAATATGCCCTCATAATATTACCCATTTAACTCTAGGTATCACTACCAGAATGACTTTGCAGAATGCTGGCACAAGTATGAGCTGAAGGTGTGTCCCTTCTTTATGTTTGAGATGTCCTACAGCACATACTGAAATAAGATGACCAGGTTGTATTAACTATTGTATACAGTGAAGGGTTAAATGGCTTCTGTGTGGCTTGTTTATTTGCTGAAGGTGGCAAGGTTGGTGGTGGAGTGAAGAAATAGGGGATCAATAATAAATCTGATTGGTTCCTTTTGTTTTCTCCCCCTTCAGCCAGTTACTGAATCGGTGATGGGTTTCAGTGATAGCTGCCCCCTGGGATATCACTCAAGAAGCTGCTTCTCAATATTATTTGAGACAGCAAATGCTGGCAGCTTGTTCACTTGTCCTTTGGACAAATGCACTACTTCCCAGGTATAGACTTTTATTTCTCATACCTGCCACAGAAAAGGAATCCAAAAATTAAACTGTCCTGACTGGGATTAGCTAGCTTAACATAAACCAGGACCCAGTGAGAGTCTTCTACATATCCCAAACGGCATCACTACATAAACTTTACGGCATGTGAAGCAAGACATTTGAACTAACCGGTTCAGTGTTGATTTTTATGTCTACAAGGGTCTTATCTCATCTTGTTTCATGTGACTGTATCTGCATATTCTTGTATTCATTTCTCCCATGTGCACTCACCTAGGTTACTCCAGGTCATTCACATTATTAGTCCATCTTGTAATAAGTCCCACATTCTGACCACACGCTACCTTTTTGGCTTGCATATTTGCTTTGCGAACTAAAGGACAAATCTGTTTATACTCTTGTAGAACCACTGTAATGTAAAGTGGGCAGCTTGATAAATGGAACATGATTTCCTGTGATTAACAGTTCACTTTGTTTTCTTCCCTCTTTCAACAGCAAATTCATGAGCCACGTGGTCTCTCAGTTTTCTTCCAGCTTTGTTTTTTACTGGAAAGATTACTTTAAAGATCAGGCCCTCTTATTTCCACCTGGATTTGATGGAAGAGTCATTCTTTATCCGAGCAACCAGAACCTGCGAGACTACCTAAGCTGGAGGCAGGCGGACTGTAAGATATTTAGCCTTTCAAAAAAAAATGGCATTCAATTAAGATTATATTCATTTTTCTTGTGCTTTCACTCAATGATGTAGTAGATCCACTCTACAATTTGTCTTTCCTTTCTTAAAGGCTTTGCCTCTTTGCAGAGATACTGGTTATCATGGCCCCCTCAAACCTCTGCCTAGTGCCCATTTTTAAAATGAGCGTTGGTACGTGTTTGTTCTTCTTTAAAGCGGGATGGGAACTTCCCAGGGGTATGCATATATCTATATCCTATGGTCAGATAAAGTCTACCTGAGATAACTCAGATGTGCTTTTGACTGCTTCAGCTGTAGCATTTGGAACCCATTGCTAGTCTTGCCCAAAATCAGTGAAGTGTATTGCAATTGTTATTGGTATCTCAGCATAGTCAGGGGACAGCAAGGGACAGAGGGTGTTGGTGGAAGGTTGTATTTTGGACTGGAGGCCTGTGACCAGAAGTGTTCCACAGGGTTTGGTGATTGTCCGCTGTTGTTTGTCTTTTATAAAAACTATTTGGATGAGAATTTAGGAAGCATGGTTAGTAAGTTTGCGGATGACACCAAACTTCATGGTATAGTGGACAGTGAACAATGTTATCCAAAATTACAAAGGAATCTTGATCAGTCGAGCCAGTGGGCCAAGGAGTGGCAGATGGAGTTTAATTTGGATAAATACAAAATGTTGTATTTTGGTAAGATGAGCAAGGGCAGGACTTATACAGTTAATGGTCAGGCCCTGGGGAGTGTTGACAAACAGAGACCTAGGGGTTCAGGTGCATAGTCCTTTGAAAGTAATGTCACAGGTAGACAGGGTGGTAAAGAAGGTGTTTGACAAGCTTACATTCATTGCTCACACCATTGAGTATAGGAGTTGGGATGTCGTGTTGTAGTTGTACAGGAAGCTGGTGAAGTCACTTTTGGAGTACTGTGGATAGTTGTGATCACTCTTCTGTAGAAAGGATACTATTAAATTGGAGAGGCTGCAGAAAAGAGTTACAAGCATAATACTGGGACTGGAGGGTTTGAGTTATGAGGAGAGGCTGGATAGGCTGGGACTTGTTTCACTGGAGCATAGGAGGTTGAAGGGTGACTGATAGAGGTTTATAAAATCATGAGGGGCATAGACAAGGTGAATAGCAAGGGTCTTTTGACTAGGGTTGGAGAGTTCAAAACTGGAGAGCATATTAGAAGATGAGGAGAAAGATTTAAAAAGGACCTGAGGGGAAACTTGTTCACAAAGTGAGTGGTCCTTATGTGGAATGAACTGCCAGAGGATATAGTGGATACAGTTACAGTTACAACATTTGAAAGACATTTGGTCAGGCATGTGAAAAGGATAGATTTAGAGAGATACGGGCCAAACACAGTCAAATGGGACTAGTTTAGTTTGGGAAACTTGGTTGGCGTGGATGAGTTGGACCAAAGGGTCTGTTTCCATCCTGTTTGACTATGAATTTGTTTACTGGATAATTTTGATTTTTCATGGTTCACGTGAACATAATATGAAGACTTGAAAACTGTTCCAAATTTCTTTTCTGTTGAAAGATTGCCTGCTTTGTGCCATAAGATGGGGTGTACTTTAATTAGTGCCTATGCATACTTGTACTGTACAATGTATTGAAATAATATTCCAGTTTAAATGCTTTAAGCAGTGGTTTTCCATCAATAGGTCATATTAATAACCTCTACAACACAACGTTTTGGGCATTAGTGCAGCAAGGTCGTTTGTCTAACAGCGAAGCTGAAGAAAAACTAAAGGTAATAATCTTGACACTATTCAGTGTGGGTTAGGACTGGGGCTGCTTGTCCAGCTGAAATTTTGTTTTAACTGTTTATCTTATCTCAAGAATTTCTCTTTCCATCTCCTAATGTGGGATACCAGGTTGCAGGAAATATACTCTTTTAGCAGTTTCTCATTGGGCAATGCTTGGAATAGTAAACAAGATAGAGTAATAGTAATAGTGGTGAATAGAGGATTGACAGATTTAAGCATACAGTAAAAAGCTTGAAGCATAATGCTGGCAAAGAGGGGAGATGCTAGGCATTAGCATTCCTGCTAAGGTGGTAATAATTCGAAGATGAGCACATGCTCAAGTCTATATTTGAAAAAAAAATGTCAGGGATGATGGGAAGTGCTAAACTTCAGAGTGCCTAACCGGTCAAGTGTGAGAGACACTAAAGATTGAGCTGCATGAGCAGGGAACGTTGGCGACATGAAAGTTGGCTGGCAAACTAACCTTCTGTATTGAACTCTATAAAAATGGATGCACTAGAAAGCTATTGGGGCTCTGAACCATCTTGATGAAGGTCTAACTGAGTGATCAGAAAGCTTAATCCACAATAATGGCTCTCTAACAACAGGTACTAAATATGCTGAACTGCTAAACCTGATATAAGCAGCTTATTTGATAAATGTGGATTACTGATCATTTAATTCACTTGACTTTTTAGTGGGTATATTGAAGGAAAAGAATTAGGATTGTCCTATGGGGCGACTCTATATTTGTAACACTAATGTGTGTCTTGAGAGTCACAAACCATCTGATTATGGAAAACCTCGCAGTGAAGTCCAATTTAGTCATCAAGTGGTATCCACATAAGTTCACTTGCAGCATTTGCTACCTGTTGACCAGGACTCTGAGGCATAATTTTTAATTTTTTCACTTCCATAGCTGAGTGTTATTATTGACAACTGAATGGCTTACTAGCTATTTCAGAAAGCAGCTAAGAGTCATCCACATTGCTATGGGTCTAGAGTTGCATGCAGGCCAGACCAGGTGAGGACAGCAGATTTTCTTCCTTAAAGGACTTTAGTGAACCAGGCAGATTTTTCATGACAATTGCCAATTGTTTCCTGGTTTCCATTAGATGAGTTTTCTTTTAATAAGAGGTTTTTGGAGTAAAAAGGTTGGCACTGTGCATGCAGTGCAGTCACCTCTCCTGAATTCATCTGGTGTTTTTGGGTCTGAACTTTGTTGCTTTGACTCATTTGAGTGACTGCCACCTTAGTGGCAAGTTGTGGATTCAACCCCCACGTTGGAACACAAACTCTCAATCTCGGTTGACACTTCATTGCAGTGTTTGACAGGGAGGACTGCACCACTGAAGGTGCAGTCCTTTATGTGAGCTATTTAACTAATGTTTCAACTACTTCTTTAAACTGTCAATAAAGATCCCATGCTGTCATTTAAAGAGCACAGTGTTCTAGCCATCACTCTGCCTCTAACCTGTACCATCAAGATTAGACAACAGTTTGGAGCTGGAGGAACACAGTAGGCCAGGCAGCGTCAGAGGAGCAGGAAAGCTGACGTTTTCGGTCAGGCCCCTTCTTCAGAAAAACCATCAAAAAAAGGCTGTTATTATTCTGATTGCTGTCTGTGGGGCCCTATTGT
>NW_025967956.1:0-11902 GCF_021869965.1 Rhincodon typus
AACATCTCAGCTGCAGAGCTGAAAATCATTTGCTCCAGAACTAGCTGTGCTCCTAACCAAGTTATTTCAGTACCGCTTCAATGCTGACACCTACCTAACAGTTCCCCAGGTATGCCCTGTCAGCAAAAAGCAGGACAAATCCAATCCAGCCAAATATCATCCAACCATTCTGCTTTTAATCATTAGCACTGATAGAAAATGTTATTGAAAATGTTATTAAGCAACACTCACTCATTAATAACTTACTCAGCAATGTTCAGTTTGGGTTCTGCTGCAAACCTAATTGCAGTCATGTTCAAACATGGACAGAGTTAAATTCTAGCTGAGAGACGTGTTGACAATCACTGCTGTTAACATCAAGACAGCAAGTGAATGAGTCACCCTAGTAAAATGGAAGCCATAGGGAATTAGGGAAGAAAGCTCTCCACTTTAATATCTAACAAAAAGGAAGATGGTTGTGGTTATTGGAGATCAATCATCTAATTTCCATGAAATCATGGCAGGAGTTTGTCAGTGTAGTGCCCTAGTGCCAACCATCTTCAGCTGTTATGTCAATGACCTTCCTTCCATTGGGAGGTCATAAATGAGAGCGCATCGCTATGGTCCAACAGGACTCTGGCATCTTTACTTTTATCTTTTTTAAAAGTGAGTTTTGGGTTTGTTTGGCTCGAGGAAGCCAATAGATTTCCAATATAAAAGTTACAGACAAGAAATGCTAACACAGGTTTTCCTCGAAAACATTAGCTGAGCTAAGCAACAGTTATCTGTACAACAGCTCCTCTCCAAGTCATATGGCATATACTGCCTTGGAAATAAATTTCCATTTATTAAATGAATAAACTGTCATTGGATCAAAATCGAGTCAGAGACGTACAGCACGGAAACAGACCCTTCAGTCCAACTTGACCATTCCGACCAGATATCCTATATTAATCTAGTCCCATTTGCCAGCATTTGGCCCATATCCCTCTAAACATTTCCGGGTCATATACCCATCCAGATCCATTTTAAATGCTGCAATTATACCAGCCTCCACCACTTCCTCTGGTAGCTCATTCCATACACACACCATCCTGTGTGAAAAAGTTGGCCCTTAGGTCCTTTTTACTATCTTTCCCCCCTTACCTTAAACCTATGCCCTCTAGTTTTAGATTCCCCTACCCTGGGGAAAAACCTTGATTAGTCACCCTATCCATCCCCCTCATGATTTTATAAACCTCTAAAAAGGTCACCCTCAGCCTCCGACACTCCAGAGAAAATAGCTACAGCCTATTCAGCCTCTCTATATAGCTCTAAACCTCCAATGCTGGCAACATCCTTGTAAATCTTTTCTGCACCCTTTCAAGTTTCACAACACCTTTCCTACAGCAGGGAGACCACAACTGAATCCAGTACTCCAAAAGTGGCCTAATCAATGTCCTGTACAGCTGCAACATGACCTCCCAACTCCTAATATTCAAGGCACTGACGAATCCTGGAATTCCCCACTTCACAGCACAGTGCAAGTTCAGAAACTCTGCATTACCTTCTCAATGACAATTAAAAACTGGTCAACATTTATTGCCAATTCTGGTGATATCCATACCTCTTGAAAAAATTAAAAGTCAAATGCATTTATTCCTGGGTCTGTTAATTTTACATTAAAGTAATGAGTAGATTCCATTGTGGCAGTGAAGGAATGCTGTTTGAAACTATGAATAGTTCACACTGGTCTCGGCAATTAATTTCTGGTATACAATTTAAAACTGAACAACAGTGTGGTATATTTGAACCAGATTATATTGGGTATGTTATTTTTAAAATCTACAATGCAGCCCTGTAAACTGAACACTTAAATGCTTTAAGCTGCTTCTGTACTGCTTGACCCTATCATGGTACAATGCTCTCTCACCCTAATTCAATTTTTCTGCCAGCCTGATTATGCAGCCATCTAACAGGGAAAGAAAGTAAGTGAATCTTATGAATAATTAAGTAAGTGACATTGTGGGGAACTCAGAAAGACAGGCTAAATTTGCAGCACAAATCTAATCAATTATCTCTTATTGCTCAGTGCATGTAATCTAGACACAACTGACTGTGCTACTGTAAGTCGAGTTAAGATAATACACTGTACTATCTCAGAGAGAATAAATGACAGTAATTGTCACTTCATCATAATGTGGCAGGAAACACCTCCAACATTTCACAATCCAAAGTATGTAAACAATATTTTGGACTCTTAAGCAAATAGCAAATTATATTATTTATCAGTTATCAGAAACAAACATCGGCAATTTTAGTGAAATACAATAACCCCAAGTAGTCGCCCCTGCTTCTCCCCCACTCTAACGTTTTCTCTCTGCTCTTATAGCATAATGTCTCACTGGAATCTAGTTGCCCATGTTTCTGCATTAGTTTGATAGTTCAATTGGCAGATATTCAAGCAAGTATTTACTGGTTGTTCTATCACGGATAAAATGATTATGTTCAAACCCGAAATCAACAGACGTATTCCAGCTAGTCACTAGGTAATTAACAAGCACTCTGGATGATTTTGTCATTCCACTGCCCGAAGCTACTCAACACAAGCCAAGAAAATCTCATCACCACCAGGAGCTGGGGTATTGTCAACTGAACATGTTCAAAGTTGATGTGTCCAAATGTT
This sequence comes from Rhincodon typus, assembly GCF_021869965.1. Lineage (NCBI taxonomy): Eukaryota > Metazoa > Chordata > Chondrichthyes > Orectolobiformes > Rhincodontidae > Rhincodon > Rhincodon typus. Next base: position 2,645 of record NW_025967956.1, read on the forward strand.
ATGAATTTTCATAGATTAAGCAGAATCAGAAAAACATCAGCTCATAGGATTCTGGGGCAAGGATAAACCATTTAACCCTGATAGCCTGAACTGTTATTGAATAAGGTCACGGCTGATCAGATTGCGATCTCAACTTCACACTCTTGCCTGTCACCATAATCCCCAATTCCCTTGGCCATCAAAAATCTAACTCAGCCTTGAATAATTTCAATGACTCAACCTCCACTGTGTTCTGGGCAAGAGAATTCCACAGATGAACTGCTTTCTCCTCATCTTAATCTTAAAACAGAACTCTCATTTTCACACCGCATCCTTTAGTTCTCATTTTTCCCGCAAAAGGCAAATTCTCCTGATATTCACCCTATCAAGTTCCCTCATAAGCTTACACTTTTTGATAAAATCATCTCTCATTTTTCAAAACTCCAATGTCTGTAGGCCAATCAGTTCAATATTTCAGTCCATGACAAGTTTTTCATCCCAGGAACAAACTGAGTGAATTTTCCAAATTGCTTCTAATCCAATTTAATCCTTTTTCAAAAAACAAGACCAAACCTGTACACAGCTCTTTTGATGTGGTCGCATTGAGAACCCAAACCAGTGAAACCTCTCTCCTTTTACATTCCATTCCTCTTTCAACAAATACCAAGAGGTGGTTCAGTACTAAATGACTAAAAGTCTCTAAACAAAATTTGTAAACTGCAGAACCCACTGCTTTCAATCCCCATCACAACCTCAGTTCCCTTGCCACTGACTCCATCTTTCTCTTGGGCCATTATCGGAGACTGGATGGTCCAAAGAAACTTGGCATGCTGTTAGGACACATTCACTTGACCACCAAGATTGTCTGCATTCACCTCAACTATTTTCACACATGCCCAAGCTCATTGCCACTAAATCCCTGCTCTATGTTTCTATTACCTCTATTTCACTGCTCTCAAAGCTAATTTCTCATGTATCCTCTCCATAAACTTGTGCTCATCCAAAGCTGAGCTGTTTGTGTGTTAAATTCCAAGCCACAGACTAATTATGGCATATGCAGCCTATTGAGTCTATGTTGATTTTGTTAAGTAATCCAACCATTCCATTCCCCTGCTCATTTCCATAGCCCCACAAGTTTATTTCCTTCAAATTCCCATCCAATATCCTTTTGAAATCATCAGTCTCAACTTCGGCGACTCTCCTAGGTACTGAGTTCCAGATCATTATTAGTCTCTGCATAACGAAGTTCTCATTCATATTCCACTCCCCCAGGTTCAGCCTATACCGGTTTCCAGTCAGGCAATTGGTAGACTTCAAATTGTCTGTTACAAATTCATCCATTGCCTCACTTCCAACGGTGGGCTCTTCCAACTGTGTGGCCTCTTGCATACCAGAGTTTAACGGTTCTACCATTGGCCACTGTTATTAGCTGCCTAAATCCTAAACATAAATTCCCTCCTTGAAGAACTCCACTTCTTTTTTAAAAAATGTGTTTCTTAGAACTTTCCTTCTTTGTTGTGCTTATGTTACCTGTCTTAATACATCATGCAGTTCAGTGTTAGACAATACCTTTAACATTTTATGAGGTTATAGACATATAAATACATCTTTTGGTTGGGCTTATTGATAGCCTGCTATAAGTCACCATGTTGTCCTCTTGTCACAATGCATCCATGGCTCACCCAGAAGAATGTTGTTAAAGCTATGTCATTTAGTCAATGGTAGATCATTTTCTGAATTGTTTGGTATGCTACAATTAGCAGCTATTAGAGAACATTTTGTTTCACAATTAAGTAAGCTATCTAAACAATTCCTTCCATGCACATTCACTACATCCTTCAAATTTGCCTAATCTTTCACTCTCCTCTGCCTTGATACACTTTATTATAAGACACTTGTCCTATTTTTGGTTTCTTAATGTTAATTTGTGCCATTGTATCCACCAAATGTTTTCACATTGACTAACTGATTCCCAAACAAGCCTTATTGCTGGAAGGTTAATATACACAATGGGCTGACACAAAAGCAAGGAGAGAGATTTGGCACATCTCGTGAGAAAATGACAATATCAACTGACACCCTCTGCTTAAGGCAGATGAAGAAGTGTAACAAATCAAACTGCAGCCAAAACAAAAAAAAAGTTCTGGTGTTTCATAGGGTTTTAATTTAGTAAATTTATTTTTAAAAGCTTGTGTAGTATGTTGCCGACAATTGCCTGATTGATTCAAAAAGTACATTCCTTTGGTTGCTTATGGAACAGAGTACAGGCATACTCAACCAGATAATGTTTGAAAACCTCAAAGGAAAACATCTAATGCTGGATGTGATTTTGTTCAGTATGTGCTGCCCAACCCTGAAAGCATGAATAGTTACAGTAGAATTCAATAATTAGTCAAGTATATAACACAGTTCATTTAAGATTGCTAGAAGTGATATATGCTCAAGCACAGGGACCATTTTTTTCTGCAAACAAGAGGAACATGTTCAAACTCTGTCTCTTCTGAGTTATCAAAGAGCTTTGGAAATTTCTTACTTTTTCCCAATGGCAATGCCTTAGCCAGAGTCAATCAATTGGCACCTTTTTCTCCAGCAGCCTAAATTGCTGGGATTGTTTAAACTTTGGCATTTGAGTGTTTGTCTCAATGAGTGCAAGACAAAAGGCTACAGCAATATGCCACTTTTTTTGTGAAATATACAAACTACTATTATAATATTTAAGTGGATGCAGTTTCATTTTCAAAAGAGATTTCTAATTAAAAAGAAATCAAAAACAAAAGCAAACATTAGATTTTTTTGAAAATACGATGAAAATTGAACTAATTTTGGATTTTAAAAGCCAATGTGGAATTAGAATGTCTCAGAACATAAAGATGTGAAGCATTGAGAACCAACTGTCATTATAAGAAAAATTAACTGGCCTTTGCAGAAGAAGAAAGTTTTCATTTTATACAGATGAATATTTTGTTATAAGGTGATAATTACCCAATCAAGTCTGGAGACTCTCCGAACACGGGAGAAACTAAACTGAGTGTACAAATTTTTATTCATGAGATTTCAAATTAATAAAATAATTACTAGAACGCATAAGCTCTATTCAATTCCCAGAATTTGATAAAAACAAGAGTAACAGGCTTACGATATATAAATTCAAAAACTTCAAATCCAAATTAACCTTTTAAAACCAATAGTTAGGCTCTGTCATTTGTACAAAAGTTACTTCAATTTAAGCCTTTTAATTAGAGTTGGCAGGATGGTGAATTTCTGTTTAAATAAAATCCATGACTTGAAAGCACCAAAACCAGAGCCTAAGCAAACAGCCTCTCTGTTCTTATGCTGACAACTTACTGGCAGATAAATCCTGAAAAAGAACACCAACGTCTGTTTGTATTTAACAATCCCAAGTAATAATAATATGCACATATTGCTGTACATGACCACAAGATCCATGATGAGCATCCAAGCACATTCTAAGATGAGAACACAGACAAAACATCCCAAGGCACTTTTTACAAAAAGCACAATCAGATAATGAACTAAAGAATACCTAATGTTATCACTTTTCCTTTGCAGAAGGTAATCCTTTGCGTGTTTCAGCCTGCTAACTGACATAAGCCACTTGTCAAATCTGAACAGTTTTCTTATCAATTTTCAGACAAAAGTTTTATTTTCTCCACGTCTGCTCCATGCTAGGAGGCCTGGTCACCTAGTGCCAGACCACATCCAATCTTCCGTCAGTTGTCCAGTGAAAAATAGAGGTTCTCTCTCTGTGCCCTGTAACCCTTTCAACAGGCCTCTCCGAACTTCACGTCGCATTTCCCTACAACAAGCCAGCCATAATTGGGAATATTCAACCACTATTTTTTAAATTTTGAACATTATGAAATGCTGAAATACAATGCATCACACAATGAGAGTACTGTATTAGCTCATGGTAATATTAGCTATCCAAACATTGAGAAACATACAAAGCGGAATAGAATTCATACACGTAGAGTGTATTCTTGCAAAGTAAATTAGGTGTAAACCACGTTGTAATGCACTAAGGCCATCAGAAATAAGAACAGGAGCAGGCCATTTGACCCCACCAGCCAACTCTACAATTCAGCTAGATCACTGATCTCAACCACCTTGCCATTTTCCCAAATTATTTTCATTCTCTTGATGTCGTCAATATCTAGAAACTGGTCACTGTCTTGAACATGCTCAACAACTGTGCCCCTGCTGTAAAGGTGAAAGCTTATATCCACTGGTACCAGCAGGCTACTCAGCCTTAAAAAAGATCCAGCACAGCCAAGTGCAATCCTGTACTTACGTAACATGCACAAACCCTCCACTTCCAGCAGGCACGCTGTGTCACTTAACAGTGTCACTCCTTGCAAGTATGTCATGACCTTTGTTGGAAAAAGACAGACAAATGCATGTGCAGTGATGACCTCTTAAGGATAACTATGTTCTTTCTATCACTGGTTCTCAGTCGCAGAACAGCTAATTGAAGAAACAAAAGGCCAGGGAATTGTGCTCACTATTTCCAAGAATGAAGAGGGAATACAAAGCGATTATAGAAATTGGTCGAAGGGTAATATGGTTAGGTAAAAATATTTTGACTTGCAGAGATTGTACAATGAAGCTATCAGCGTAACTGAATGGAGAAGGTAGTAAAAGTACCAGCAGCAGCTTAGGGATAACAGTGTGGAGCTGGAGGATCACAGCAGGCCAGGCAGCATCAGAGGAGGAGGAAAGTTGATGTTTCAGGTTGGGACCCTTCTTCCTGCTCCTCTGATGCTGCCTGGCCTGCTCCGTTCCTCCAGTTCCATACTGTTATCTCAGACTCCAGCATCTGCAGTTCTTGCTATCTCTCAGCAGCAGCTTAGATTATAATTCATGCAAAGTATTGATTTTGTTTAAATTAAACCATAAAACATAAGAATTCAATGCAGATGATAATTTCAGGCATCATGTGTCAGCTTATGCTCCCGAGTCAGTTGCAGTGCCAAATGAAAAGGAAAACTTCCTCTACGTTGCCCATCTTCAACATCCATCTTTTGCACCTGTTTGACATCTGTCCCATTCCTCACATCAGCCATGATGAGCAAGTGACAATGGCAATTAAATGTCAAGTAGAAGCAATTCTGCGCTGTAGGTCCATGCCCATTAAGTTTCGGACTGAGACCGCCCATACATTTCACTAACCCTAATAGTCAGCCCACAAAAGATTTATGTCTAGTTTGCATGTGCATCAATAAAAACAGAATTCCTACAATTTCCAGATGTGTACTTGAAATTAGGCAAATGACTAAACTAGTATAAACCCTTCCAGCATTCGCTGAACAAACCAAAACATTTCGACAGTTAAAATTTTAATGGTGAAGAGTTGCTATAATTCTATAACTTGGAAAATACCTTGCTGTATCCAATTAATTGTGCAGGTTAAAACACATGCAAGAGATTGTTTAGAATGTAGGTCAAACATTTCAAAGTTAGGTTTGAAATCTTTGTTTCAAAAATGCAAATAGCCCAGTTGTATCGCGGCAGAACTTCCAAAACAAAAACTTGAAAGTTGGGTGCTTAACATGTTCATCATTTTCTATTTCCATTGAATAACACAGTACTCACTATATCTAAAGCCTCCCAAACTGTCTGAAGACATTCCAATGTATTTGTCTTTGTTTCTCTTGGCTTTCTTCCGTTCTTCCCGTAGCCGATCATCATCCTGTATAAAATCCACTAATTCTTTTACCTTCTGTCTCACATTTATTCCTTGGTCCTTGCCATTCTCATCTGAGATCAAAAGTGAAAATTAGGTGAATAAGAACATTTAATAAATTACATCTATGAACAAAACAAATAGACAACACGAAATCTAGCCGGCCAGTATCTGGGTTGAGTTTACTACAAATATTGAAGCACCATCTAAGGACTGTTTTGGTGCAGTGGAATTGTCCCTACCTTTGGGCCAGAAGGCCTGGGTTCAAGTCTCATCTGTTCCAGATGTCAGAACAAGTTGATTAAAAATATCTGAAGTGGTGGATACCGGTACAGTTACAACATTTAAAAGATATTTAGGTAAGTACATGAACAGGAAAGGTTTGGAGGGCTATGGGCCAAACGCAGGCGAGTGGGACTAATTTAGTTTGGGAACATGGTCAGCATGGACTAGCTACCAAAGGGACTGTTCCCATGACTTCAGTCTATCATCTAAGGTCAACTGACGTCAACATTCCACAACGTATCTGTCCACGTTGTTGACATCATGTTCCATCAGCTGCAGAGCATGAACAGAAGGCCCTCTTTGAGGCGTCACAGCTGTGTATATGTTGCTGACATTGCTACCCTTTCCACTTGCTGAGGATGGGGAAGGACCTGGGTAGGAAGCTGGGGCCAAGGCTGAATGGGGCCTGGGAGATTCACCAACAGGAACCTCTCCTCCCCAGTGTCATGTCTCAGCTGCTGCGTTGCCGTCTGGTCCTCTCCAGCCTTCACACTGAGTAAAAAGGGGGCCTTCCTTGAGCCAGTTTGCCATGCTGGCTGCTGAGTTTCTGGAACTTGCACGATGAGTTGGCAAAGCGGACCAGCAGAAACAAGAGAACAGATGCAATAGCCCCTTCTTTGGGTACAGCACCCCACATAGAGGAAGGGCTCCTCTCCAGGCAGCATAAATCTGGAGGACACCAGGCAGCGAGAGAAAGTGAGCGCAGTAAAGTACAGGCAGCTGAGTAGACACTATTGGGAAAGGGAGGCTCCTATCCATCAGCCCTAGCCTCCACCTCACCCAGTCCAGGATCACACTTCTGGATTCAACTTTCAACATGCTTCCAGAAACCAACTGTACTGTTTTCCATCACTCCATAATTACATAGAAGGCCTCTCCACTTGAGCATGCTCAGACAGCATTTGTAGCTTGGCAGAAAATTTCACTATGAAGATAGCACGAGGCTGGATGAACAGGCAAGTTTCAAGCCACTAGTATTCCAAACTATGGAATTAATTTTCTCCACTTCCCTCTCATGACTCATAGGTATATAGGTCCATCCAAACCTCAGTTCTTCTGCAAATCACCTGTTTTTTCTCCAATCCATATGTTTTAACATCCGCAGACGATTCTAGAAAACCAATATCCTAATTCCTGTGAATAAGCATTTCTTAGATAACACCCAACTGTAATGTATAATGTGAAATGTGAAAGCTTGGCTAGGTATTCAATTCCTTTGTCACAAAATATCAGGTTTGAAGCAACTGTCATTCGAGTATGTGTGTTTTTCTTTTAAAAAAAAATAGAAATTGAAAGAAAAATGGCACGTGTTTATAATTTCAGAATGAACAAAATGTCGTGCAGCTATACAAATTACATTTTTCAAGAAACTGCCTATACAAAATTAGCTGTTTTATTAATTAGATAAATAATTAAATGACAATTTTTGATAACTCCTTCTGCCTAAATTGAACCATTGACCTGCATCTGAACATTTCTGTTGATCTAGCAAAATGTGTCCATATATTAGAAAAGGTACCTGGGTTATTAGGCTGTACATCTACATCTGACAAAGTCTAATAATATCAGTTTTATTTCAGTCTTCAAGATTTGACTTTAATGTCAAAACAATAAAAACATGGCCTTATTGCCACTGCACTGTAAATACTATTTGCAGATATCCTTGCTTCTTCAAACAGATTAGTCTGTGTTGGTGTATAACCTTTCCTTCCTGGGTAATTAAGGCAATTTCTTTATGAGCATCACAGGGGAGTCATAGCTGTTGTGTTTTTTTTTTAAAAAAAGAAAAACCTGAGCACTCATGTTGTGCTAGTTGTGTTGTTATTACCATGTCCTTTCTGTGAGTTCTTGTCTACGCTAATTAATACTCTAGGGTCCCCAAATCTCAGATTCTGTACACTTCAGATAGTGCCACTAGTCACATTCTAATTAGTGATGGAAGCTGATCTACTGGCTGAGGTGACTGACAACTCTGCTTGCTGTTATAATTTGCTCAAAGCTTTTTGTTTTGCTCCCTAGCACTCAAGGTTTGCTCACCTACAAAATGGTAGTTCTCCATCGACCGCAAATCGTAGATGTGTTCTCTGGCGCTGGTAACTACTCGTTCTGACCCATTTCTTATGAGGTAAGCCAAAAGAAGCAGGGACTGTAAAGGGAGAAGGAGGAGAAAGAAAATAAAACATGATGACAGAAAAGTGTTTCATGTTTGTGAGAACAAAGTCACACCCTGCCACATTGCAATGATTGCTTTCTGCATTAATAAAGTACCGTGAATGTCAGCAGTCAGTGGGAGGAATTCCCTGCACAAATCAAAATTGACAGCTGTGTGATTAGTTTACCAACTGAACAGAACATAAATAAATGTGCCTTGCACACAAGTAAAAATTAAAGAGATATTGATGTATTCACAACATACTAATTAGCAGCATTCTTCTGAGTGAGATGGTAAAACAGTGACCTGGTCTGCCAATTAGTCAGTGCATACAGAAAATATTTATTTGTTATTACTTGTAATAACTGGAAAACATACCCTTCCACTTGACACCATGCCCCTGCACAATGAGGGCAGTATTTCCAAGGCCCTATCACTACACACAGCAACTTAAAATTCTAATATCCAAGGACTGAAAAGAGAAACACATATGACAGGAAATGTGTTGTTACAAAACTTAAGATCCATAAACTGATCTCTTACATCAGTACCATTTGATGAAAACAAAATACTTTGCGCCTTCTTTAATGAAGGCATTTGACCCCCCTCTTGACAAATAAAGAAAGTTAGATCCACCATCAAACAATGTGTCAAACCTGCCACATAATGTAAACCAACAAATTATTTTTTGAATTATGAGGCACAGATCAGCAGTCAACTAGTCATTAGGGAGTTTCTCCTCAGGTACAGGACTTCCTCTTAATCTCGAATTTCATTACAGTTGACACCAAAAAGACAAGCAGGTATTACAAAAAATAAAAATCTACAAAATGACAACACACTACATAATATTCTGTGCTTCTGCTACAACCCATAATTGAAACGGCTCATCAAAGCTTGCACAATAACAGTGGGAGGTTGAGGAAATACACAACCATCTCAGATCCCAGTCTGTCTTAATGGTCACTGCATGCACAGAAAGTGAGATTTTCTTTAAACAGCAACTTTGCAAGTTGTCATCTTGACAAAGTGCAGCTTTAGATTGAAGGGTGAACAAAGTGTGTTGTTAATTTAAAAGGGTACAAACTGGAAAAATTAAGTAATCTAATTATTTTGTGTAAAATTTGGTTTTGAAAAC
>NW_025967956.1:12302-25000 GCF_021869965.1 Rhincodon typus
TGGCCTGCTGTGTTCATCCAGCTCTGCACCTTGTTATCTCAGATTTTCCAGCATCTGCAGTTCCTACTATCTTGTTGGGATATTGTTTTTAAAAGAGTACTCTTATAAATTTGATACTATCCAATTTAAACAGTACTGCAAATCAATTAAAAAAATTCCAATAATGGATATATTTGCACATTGCACCTTACGCTGACAAGTGTTGAAAGTTTTAAAAATCCAGTTAAGATTTAACACATTAGGAGATAAATACTGTAAGCTTTGTATTTTTTTCAACAGACTAAATAATAATCTGGAGCATTTGAACCTCGTTAATTACCATCTGCGGCTGTTTATCATAGAGTCTCAGCAGTGAAAAGCATTGGGGATTACTGCAGTTGTCTGTTACACTTACAGGAATATTAATTCTGTGTTTTAATGTTATTAAGCAAAAAGACACAGGGGGCACTGCTTCATGAACAGATTTTAAAAAAGTTCTGCTAGAACATTGTACATTACATCTATAACTAAATAATAAGACAAAAGTACCTGAATTTACTCTTTACAACTTACATATTCAAACTATGCACAAGGTGCAATGTGCTTTCTTTATTTGAAGCCTTCTAAAATGATCTAGTTTCAACCTTCTGAATATTGCCAAAATGCATACAAGTATGATGGGAAAAGATTGGCACACCTCAAAATCAAAGAAACAATCACATTTCCTTTTCATGTGATGGGGGAGGGATCTTCATTAAAATTCTGTTCCAAATGAACGGATGTGCCTTCTTCAATGAAGCAAAAAAAAACCTTCTCTTGTGAAAGGTTTAAAAGCTGTCCAATTGTTTTAGCAATTTGGAAAAGTATGGGAAGTAAAAGAATTATCTGTATTATACCTATTACAAATTCAGGAAGATTCAAAAAGTGTTTAACAGACAACGATGGACTATTTGAAATGAAGTTATTTTTACAACATGGGGGAATGCAGCCGCAGACAGTGTGTAGCAAAGTCCCACAAACGGCTGCAATAAATATCGTTGTTTTAAAAAAAGATTGATATTGGTTAGGGATAACTGTTAACTAGGACTTCTGGACTGTTTAATGCTAAATGTGTCTAACATGGCACTGCATGGTAGATTTCAAAACCATGACCTCTACCACATCAAAGGACAAGGGAAAAAAGCATGGGAGCACTACCATCTGCAAGTTCCCCCCAAGCAATACACAATTTTCAACTTTGAAGTGTATTGCAATTTCCTTCACGACTGCTCAGACAAAATCCTAGAAACTTCTTTCCTAACAGCACCAAGGACTGCAGCAGTTCAAGGAGGCAACTCAGCATCACCCTCTTCAGGCAATCAGGGATGGGTAACTGGAGGGGGTGCAGAGGAGATTCACTCGGTTGATTCCAGAGTTGAGAGGGTTGGATTATGAGGACAGACTGAGTAGACTGGGATTATATTCATTGGAATTCAGAAGAATGAGGGGAGATCTTACAGAAACGTACAAGATTATGAAGGGAATAGATAAGGTGGAGGCAGGGAGGTTGTTTCCGCTAGCAGGTGAAACTAGGACTAGAGGGCATAGCCTCAAAATAAAGGGAAGCAGATGTAGGACTGAGGTCAGGAGGAACTTCTTCACCCAAAGGGTTGTGAATCTGTGGAATTCCCTGCCCAGTGAAGTGGTTGAAGCTACCTCGCTGAATGTGTTTAAGGCAAGGCTAGATAAATTTTTGAACAGTAAAGGAATTAAGGGTTATGGTGAGTGGGCGGGTAAATGGAGCTGAGTCTCAAAGATCAGCCATGATCTTATTAAATGGCGGGGCAGGCTCGAGGGGCCAGATGGCCTACTCCTGCTCCTAGTTCTTATGTTCTTATGTAATAAATATTGACCTAGCCAGTGATGCCGATATCCCACAAACTAATAAAAAAACATGAGTATTATGGCGTGAGACTTCAAATCCTATACAATATTTAATAAATAGGGATTTACAGAAATTATCTTGACATGTATTCCTTTTAGTTAAGAAAATTATAAATGGATTCCTCTTCAAATAAGAGAAAACTAGAACACAAGCTTCAATTTCACATGCTGTCCTCTGCCTCAACATTCATTCATTTCTCCAGTTGCTGTGCCAGCAGTGTGCACATCTACAAGATGCACTGCAGCGACTCGTCTAGCCTCCTTAGTAGCACCTTCCAAACTCATGAACTCAACCATCTAGAAGGACAAGAGATGTAAACACAGGAACACCATTTCACACAAGTTCCTCTCCAAGACACAAATCATCTAGACTTGTAAATTTATCACATCTCCTTCAAGGCACTCGGTCAAAATCCTGGAGCACCCTTCCTAACTGCACTATATACAAACTGCAGTGGTTCAAGAAAGTTGTTTACCATCAGCCACTTAAGAGCAATTAAGAATGGGCAACAAAATTTAGCATTCCCAGCAATCCTCACACAACCACTAATGAAATTTAAAAATTAAACACCACCTCTATAGGCAAGAAAATAAAACATTGTTGTTTCTATCCACTTGGAGTTAAAGTGCTACTGTGCAATGAAGTTCCATACAGTTACTAAAGTAGTGAAATTTCCCTAAACCTGCATCAATTTTGTTTTAAAATGGTAAAGACCACATTGCTGTGCATCTTTAAAAATGGGCAAAAAAACCACCCGAAGATTTAAAGTGGGGAAAAAACCTAACAGTATAGAATATACTGAATGATGTGATGTAAATCACTTGAGATTTAAGCATTTAAATCATTGTGTGATCATGAATTTGAGACAGATTGTGCTACCATTTGGCAGATGGTTTCGACAGCACAAATATTAAATTTCTTTAGTCAATTTTTCAATGTCAAAACAGAACAATGAAATGCGCTTTGTTTTCTGCAATACATTAAACTCCATGTGATATTTCATAAAGAGAAAGAAGTTTATTTAGAAATTTAGGAAGTCCAAATTAGACGTGCCATGAAATGGGAAAGAAATACTTTGTTACGCCACCTTATAGACCCGCCTCCAGTTCTTTTTATTATCTTTTAGCATACGAGTCCAAAGCATGTTCATAACTTCAGGAAACTGTTCATACATAAATGTAGACCTACAATAAAAAAAACAGTTTTAGCAGATCCAATATATGTAAACAAAGAAAACAAAGCAAAAACAGTGTGCGAGTGGAACCTTAGGCGTTTACTTTGTTCTATTTTTACTCATAAAAGGAAATTGCTGCGGGTGTGTATGCTCCCAGAACACAAGCAATAAATAAGGACTGGCTGTAGGTGGCAGAATAGGTTTGGCTAACACATTTCCTTTTACAAACAGATATTACGAATCAAGCAATGCTGCAAATTATTGTCAGTACATTAACATGAAAGAAAAATGACCCAGCAGAACCCCAGCTGGCTACTAAGAGTTCTGTGTGTTGATCTGACGTACAGCATATCAAATATTTAGCGTTATTACATATGTAACAGATGGTGTGGGGTGAATTGCAGATACAAGCTGGGTCCTTCATTGGTTTTAGACCCATTTGCATTCCAGCTTTAAATCATGGAGAAAACAAAAACCACAGTCAGATCACCTTGCGATCCGGTGTTAAACACTGTAGTTTGCAAAACGTATACATAAATTTGTCATTTTTTTTCTTGTTGTTCATGAAAAGCACTTACTGCCCTGGAAAGCATGTTGTTAAGACACATAATTCCTTTCTTAATAGGCATGATGGATGATGATGGCGGCAATGGGGAATGGAGCAGGATAATGGGGAGAGATAATAAAGTAACTTAGTTTTAGTAAAACTATTTCTCGCTAACTCCAATACAGAACTCTTAAGCTGATTATTACATGCACAGGCCTAATCTAAATGAACAACCACATCTTTGGTGTTCTGATTGCTTAGAACAAATGAGTGTCGCTAGTTAACTTTTCTCCTACTCCTATCTCTACGTTTATCTCACCATTTAATCAAAAATACTGCATCTGAATAAATACTGCAAAGACATTTGTCACACAAACTGCAGAATCAGCATGTGATGCTTCAACCAATTACATCGCAGCCAATTATGTGCCTTGATGTTGCTCCTCAATGCAGGGTTAAGGGGGTAAACATCAACAATTACAGTGAAACATTACATGAGACCATCTAATTTCAATTTTGATCAACCAGTTTACTACAATAGGTAGACAGACTGAGGAATTACTTGTAGTGACTATTTTTTTTAAAAAACAATATATGATACACTTAAGAAACTTCGATCCAAGCAACTATTAGTTTTATCAGAATTCAATATAGTGATCCCAAAAGATTCAAGAAAACGCTTTCCTCTTTTAAAAGCTGATTTGAATCACCAAAACGAATTCTTAACCACAGCTTGTGAATCTTAACCACGTTACACTGCTCAACTTGAAGACTCATATGAAGTTTTATCTTTGTTTATGCAATACACCACAATTTAGCAAACTTTGGATTGTGTCTAGAGAAAGCTCAGATGTATTACACCAAGGTAAAACATTACTGGTTGCAGGTTCATCATTGGTAGTGATGGGACGAATCTGAAGCAATGAGTCCTGTCCAGCTGTAGTCGAAAATGAGCTTAAGCATAGTAAATTAAATAAACTTGAGGCAGTAGAGGGTGTTCAATCACATGGTTGTTTTCAGCCATTTGTATATTGCTCATAACGATGTAATCAGTATAGTTATTTCATAAACAGAGTAACTTGCTAGCTTCTACACCTAGTAACAAATTGTGCACTTTGAAGAAAACAATCTCCTTTAGCATCTTCTAAACTTTGAAATCATGAAAATAGTCAATCATTCTTTTAACAGTAAATTTTACTTTCACAATGAGTAAGGATGATACAAGCAGTTTGTAGGCTTAGTGATAACATCCTTTTCACTCATCTTGTGCAGTTCAATTCCATTAGGAATAAAACCTAGCAAGTCATAAACTGCATAGTCTCCAGAAGAATGGGGTTAAGCTTGCTCCAGGTACAACTTCATTAAGTATTCAAATTCCCACGTGCTTTCACTAGCCCATTCCCATTCAATAGCATTTCACTCGTGAAATTAAATGGTGTAAATTCAATTTCTTTTTTGAAAATGGACTGAAATAGCGACATTACAGATTTTATCCAAACAATAAATAAATCAATGCTTCAAACAGATAGATTAAGCATTCAGTAAAATTATGCATATTTAGAGAGATACCCCTAAAGCTCAACAAGATTAGTACTTACTTGGCGATCTCTGCCATTAGCTGCCCAGAAGGTCCCCACGGATCATCATTGGTTGCTTCTCGAACCTTAGACTCTATCTCTGAATAATTCATAACCACATTTGTGCTGAAATGAAACAAGTCATACACATTACATTAGCATCAAAACATAACCACATGAAAACTTAATAATGACTCACTGACAGCTTTAATGAGATACCTCTATAAGGCGGGGAAAACATTTTTGTGTGTCAGGCTGTGCTCAGCACACATCAATACACATTTAACTTGTTTTAAATCAAGTGTTACTGTTCCATTAGTTTTGCTGAATAATCAAATAACCCATGATACAGTAGGTTTCATCACAGCTGGACCTAGTGCAATTTCAAAAAGAAAAATCCAAGGAAATGAAATAGATACTAATAGTGTGGCATATTAATAACTATAGCATGCCTCTTTCATGGTCATATTCATACATTGGTTTTCAAATGTTTTGGCATGGGGAATTTCATTTATTTCAAATATTGAAATAATCACTGGGACCGTTTTGTCCCAGCCTTTAATCATGTTAGTTACCCAAAGAAAAATACCAGCATCCCAGAAATTTATTTTTATTAACAATTCAAAACAGAGCAGGTTACCAAATTAACAAACGCAAAAAGGTAGAGAAATCCAACAGAGAAAAATCTAAGTCTGCTGAGTCTTTAGAAGCCAGTTTTGAAAATCTAAATATTACACTAACTTAGGTTGCGGTTTAGTTTGTATCACCAGTTTAAAACCAGTATGATATTCAGTGTTCATCATCAAATCAGATTCTCATTTAATGAGCACCTCTTCACATTTGCTTAAACTTTTGGATCCCACCACAGTAGTGAAGCAGTCTGCATCTTCTACATTGTATTTCACACCTTGACACACACACCACCTTTAATATTTAATCTTTCAAATTAAATATTAAAACACAGAAATCCATTTCATCACTTATAAACAGTGGCTCCCTCCTGATCATGTTCATGAAATTTGGTTATGCAATGAGTAAGCTTGACAGCTGTTATTTGCTTCTTTCCTTGAATACAGTAACATGACATATCATATTCTATTGATGACTTCATACCATAACACCATGCTCCTCTTTCAAAGCATCTTGCCCATTAACATTCTCTGCTGCAAGCAATGATTTTGAACAGTTAGATGTGCTTTGATGGAAGCAAATTGCAAAATAAAAAAAGTAGTACTGTCACAAACACTCCTCTTTCTTCTCAAATCTCAACAGCTTACCTTATCTACAATGCAGCACATTAGCTTCCATCATATACAGTCTACACTTCGACCATTTAAAAGCTGGATATCAGTATCTCAGAGATAGCAGGAACTGCAGATGCTGGAGAATCTGAGATAACAAGGTGTAGAGCTGGATGAACACAGCAGGCCAAGCATCATCAGAGGAGCAGGAAGGCTGAAGAAGGAGGGTCTAGGCCAGCAGGCCAAGCAGCATCAGAGGAGCAGGAAGACTGAAGAAGGGGGGTCTAGGCCAGTTCTACAGCTCTACACCTTGTTATCTCAGTATCTCTATTCTGCAAAAGGTAAAGCTGAAGACACATACAAAATCTGCTAGAAAAAGCATGCTCCCATCAGATAAAAATGTTCCAAAAACATGGTTTCGAATCCCACCACGGCAGATAGTGAAATTAGAGTTCAATAATAATCTGGAGTAAAAGAAAAGTCTAAAAGATCATGTCATCAACTGCCGATTGTCGTAAAAACTCATTTGGTTCACTGATGTCCTTTAGGGAAGGAGATCTGTCATCCTCACCTGGTCTGGCCTACATGTGATTCCAGAACACGAGTTACATGATTGAGTAACTGCTCCCTGAAAAATCAGGATTGAAGGAGTAAGTGCTAGCCTAGCCAGTGGGCAAATATAAAAAAAGACTTCCAAATACCCACTTGAGCCAAAATAGAATCAAAGCTTCCTGTACAAAGAAAGTACAAATCTAGTTGCTCAACTCTCAAATGACTAGAAATAAAAACAAAAACAGAAAATAGCCTTTATATCTAGCTTTTTCTTTTTCCATCCATGTTAGAAAACACATTTGCCTCAGAGTTAGAACATAAGAATATAAGAAAATAAGAACTAGGAGCAGGAGTAAGCCATCTGGCCCCTCGAGCTTGCCCCGCCATTCAATAAGATCATGGCTGATCTTTTTGAGACCCCACTCCACTTACCTGCCCGCATAGCATAACCCTTAATTCCTTTACTGTTCAAAAATTTATCTAGCCTTGCCTTAAACACATTCAGTGAGGTAGCTTTAACCGCTTCACTGGACAGGGAATTCCACAGATTCACAACCCTTTGGGTGAAGAAGTTCCTCCTGACCTCAGTCCTACATTTGTTTCCCTTTATTTTGAGGCTATGCCCCATAGTCCTAGTTTCACTTGCTCGTGGAAACAACCTCCCTGCCTCCACCTTATCTATTCCCTTCATTATCTTATGTTTCTGTAAGATCTCCCCTCATTCTTCTGAATTCCAATGAGTATAATCCCAGTCTACTCAGTCTCTCCTCATAATCCAACCCTCTCAACTCTGGAATCAACCGAGTGAATCTCCTCTGCACCCCCTCCAGTGCTAGTATATCTCTTCTCAAGTAAGGAGACCAAAACTGCACACAGTACTCCAGGTGTGGCCTCACCAGGACCCTATACAGCTGCAGTATAGCCTCCCTGTTTTTAAACTCCATCCCTCTAGCAATGACAGAAAATTCCATTTGCCTTTTTAATTACCTGCTGCACCTGCAATCCTACTTTTCACAATTCATGCACAAGGACACCCAAGTCCCTCTGCACAGCAGCGTGCTGCAATTTTTTAACCATTTAAACATAGTCCATTTTGCTGTTATTCCTACCAAAATGGATGACCTCACACTTATCAACATTGTACTCCATCTGCCAGACCTTTGCCCACTCATTTAGACTATCTATATCCCTCTGCAGACTTTGTGTCTTCTGCACACTTTGCTCTACCACTCACCTTCGTGTCATCTGCAAATTTTGACACACCACACTTAGTCCCTAACTCCAAATCATCTATGTAAATTGTAAACAATTGTGGTTCCAACACTGATCCCTGAGGCACACCAATAGCCACTGACCGCCAACCAGAAAAACACCCATTTACCCCTACTCTTTGCTTTCTACTGGTCAACCAGTCCTCTATCCATGCCAATACATTACCTGTAATACCGTGCAACTTTATCTTATGTAGCAGCCTTTGGCGTGGCTGCCTTGTCAAATGCCTTCTGGAAATCCAGATACACTACTAGGGTCAGTTACCTGAATTCAGTGCAATGTTAGTTACAGAATTGTAATCAAGAGCATGGCTTCTTTACAAAAGTGCAAAAATATCTCCATGCATGTAGGATGATTAAATAATCAATAGCAAATTGGAGACCAGAATCTGGTTTTGGAAACAAGTGGACAAATTGATTCATCTGATAATTAAACATATAAAGGAGTGGGATTTCTTTTAATAGAGGTTCAAAATATGCACAAAATCTTGACAGGTGGACGATACAGATGGTGTGTCAAATTGCCCAGTTTTCATGCAATATATTTTATCCTAGATGATGAAACTACTTTTAAGATTCTGAAATTGTATGAGCAGTGACGAGTGCATGTCTAAAATTGAGACATGGGCCATGAGAAAGAATAGTGCTCTTTTAAACTATACTTCTGTCTGGTTTGGAACCATTAAACGTGTGTACATTTCAACAGGATATTTACATCACTTGAAGATTAATTGAAATGCTACTTTTAGTATTTGTACTCAGTTTTTCACCATTTCTTTCAGCTTCTGTGGAAAGATTTTCCATCTGGATTTCAACTAATATGCAATGGGAATTCAATGATCTGACAAATTACTGCCTTTTGGAGCAGACAGCAGACCATAGTGGACATCCCACTTGGCGTCTGCTAATTTGCATAATAATAAAGATCTACAGTTAGTCTATTTGCCATTTTCAAGGTGAAGTTTCATTTTACAAGAGACCTGGCTGTTTATGGAAACTGCCACTTTACTGCAGGACAGAAGCTGTAAGTTAGCAGTTGTGGAAAAAACCCAAATCATATCCATTATCCAAAAGATGTAACAGAATACAAAATTTAGCTTAAGAAGATAGCATTTTATATTATTCTAAATGCATACTGATTGAGATAATCATTACACCAGTAGATACTAGAGTTCCATTTCTATTGCTAGAAGCCCTGGGTTAACTATGAACTGGAGAAACAGAGAACTGAAGTATGTAATTTTCATGTTGCGCTAAAGTGAAACATTAATTTGTAGACATTGGCACTAAATAGACTTCAAGAACTTTTTGCATAATATTGTTCAGCCCAGAGGTAACCTAAGTATTTACTAATCAGCCCCAGTTATCATTGCCTTTCTTCCCCTGGCTTACAGCAGAGACTTCTTCAGAGAACCTGAACAAAAAATTAGGTACACTAAGTTTTCTTTTTTACTTGGCAAGGGTTTGTATAATAAACTGTAAAAATCAACTCAGTCAACATATCTACAGTATTATGGTAACTTGCAAATGTCTAAAGATTATGGTACAAAATGGAGTCAGCAAGTTAAAAATTTCTATTACATAAATCCATTTTTCTACAGGAATTCATGCTTAAAGTAGCATTATTTGTTTCAAGTGGAGAGGATACAACGTGTGCACACTGTACACTTGCATAATCATACGGACAAATGTCACTTAGATCTAAATTGTTTTTTTCAGACCTGATGCTTTTCATTCATAAACAAGAGATATGTTTGGCAAATAGCTCTCTGCTTTAAAAGAACCTGATTGTTAGAGAGTCACATTCTTCTAACAAGCAATACAAGAAGTTGTTGTATCACATGGAATACAAGGATGCAGAAGTTATGCTGTAGCTATACAAAACCCTAGTTAGAACCCCATCAGAGGGGCAGGAAAGCTGACATTTCAGGTCGTGACCCTTCTTCTGAAGAAGGGTCACAACCCGAAATGTCAGCTTTCCTGCTCCTCTGATCCTGCCTGGCCTGCTGCGTTCTTCCAGCTCCACACCTTGTTACCTCAGACTCCAGCATCGGCAGTTCCTACTATCCCTGGTTAGACTCCACTTGGAGTACTGAGAGCAGATCTGGGCACCAAACCTTAGGAAGGATATACTGGCCTTGGAAGAGGTACAACATCGGTTTAGAAGAATACTATCTGGACTTCATGGGTTAGGGTTGAGTGGAGATTATGCAAATTAGGGTTATTTTCAATAGAATTTAGAAGGTTAAGGGGTGATCTGATCAAAGTTTTCAAGATAGTTTATTTGCCTTCTTCCTGTTACTATTTCCATTGGTTCCAGATTCTAGAACTAGGGGGCATAGTCTAAGAATTGGGGCTAGACCATTCAGGATAGATGTTAGGAAGCACTTCTACACAAAGGGTGGTATTTGGCACTCTTTCACCAACAGCAATGGTTGCACGTTCATTAAATTTATTTTAATTTTAAATTGGAGCTAGATAAATTGTGTGTTAATCAAAAGGTATTGAGGGATATGGACCAAAGGCAGGTACATGCAGTTAGACCATAGATCAGCCATGATCTCACTGAACAGTGGAACAGGCTTGAGGGGCTGAATGACTGACTCTTATTCCTATGTTTCTCTGTACTACTGTGGTTCAAAATGTCCCAAAGGCAATTTGGAATTGGTAATAAATGCTGGCCACAACACTGATACCCACATTCCATAAACAAAGAAAAACAGTATGAGGTTGTAAGCTTAATACACAGGTTCCCCGATATCCTGCATTCACAAACCACAATGATTTAACAGAGAGAGTCTGGAGTACCACAAATTTTATAGATTCAGGCCCCCATTAATTTTCAGGTGAATATGGTTGCTGCTACCAGCATTTATCTACCAAGAATTGAATAGAGCTTAAAAAGAACACTTCACCAAACACTAGGCGGAGAACATTCAAACAAGACCAACAAAAAAAAATGATGCAAGAACAAATAACATTCTTTTCCTCCTTGCGTTCAAGGACCAAGGCTTCAAGGAATGCATGTAGAACCATTCATCTTTTGGAGACACCATGAGGATTTATGGATTTTTTCAAAAAAAGTTTGCAAACTTCATTGGAAGTCCTGATAATCATCCTGTGATCTAAATGTAAATCCCTTGACATGGTACCCTGCTAAAGCAGGACCTGGCTACTAAGTTAATTGTGGTTGTGCTCAATCATTTTATACTGAGAATCTCAGTACAAGTTCTCACCTAATTTTACAAACAGTTGGTGGATTGGTTGCCTGACTTATGACTGTTTATTATTGTTCTCCTACCCTGAATTGTCAATTTTTATTTACAAGTTGCTTTAATTGCACCTCTACTCCTCTCTTACTTGGAAATTTTGTTGTGCAATTCAAAATTCCAAAAACAGACATTCGAAGAAACACAATGAGTGGCTTTTTGTTCTTCCTTTGATGTACTAAATCTCTTGACGCAGGACACTGAATAAGGCACCAGCTCCTGGTGACAGTTAATGGAGTACAACAGAAAAGTTAAATACCCATTAAAGTCCATTTAAACGGTTTTCTCCTCAATTCTACAACAGCAAAAACATGCAATCTCAACAAAGGAGTAAAAGTTGACACTCTCTGGGGACAACAATTTTATTCATCAAGAATCTATTTAAGAACACAATTCATTCCAAATCATTGTTTTTGAAACCATGCTCTGCATTCTGCATCAAGCAAAAAAAAACTACATATAGCTTGGCTTGGAACCAGACCATTCAAAACTAACTTTTTTTTTGGAAAGGTGGAAAAGTAGTTGTATTCTCCCTTTCCCATGTTTTGCATGGCTCTCATTTCTTGCCCTACCCAGAATCCTTGTGACATTTGATGGGAAAAAAAGTCTCTCTTCCAGATGCGAGGGGAAAAATACAACTTCGAATGCAAAGACTTCCTGTGATTGATATAAATTTAATACCGGTAGACAGCTTTGGAGGCCAGGGGGAGCTGTTTGATTAGTTTATACTGGGTTCTATCCAGGGAACCTTGCTCCCTCCTTAGCCAGGCTGCATTAACACATCCTTACCCACAAAAGCAGCCAGCGGTGAAACAATAAGGTCTGACAGTGTGTGTATCTGATATTCTGTTCACAAAGCTAGTGTCACATGCATTTTTATTTTAAAAGGTACCGCTTTTGTTAGCTCTCTTCAAGCTTTATATTTATTGTGAGTTTGAAGGAACAGAAAGAATTTGATCTAATTTGCATCTTCACCACTTTCAAAACTAAAATTACCAAATGTGTAGTAAAATCAGATTGAGTATCTCTTTGTTGGAAAGATAAAGGAGGAAGAAAGGAAGAGATTAAATGTCCATACACACATCACATGGTATGCGCTAAATCAGTCACTAAGTAATTTGTGCTGCATCAAAATGAACTTCAGGAAACAAAATAATTGCATTA
>NW_025967957.1:0-25000 GCF_021869965.1 Rhincodon typus
ACTTTCAAAAGTTGGTTGGGGGAGGATATTCGCAGCAAAAGGGATGGCAGGAAAATGGGAAGCATTCAAAAATGAGATGAGCGTCCAGAGACATTATGTTCCTGTTAGGGTGAAGGGTGAGGCTTGTAGGAGTAGGGAATGCTGGATGACGAGAGAAATTGAGGTTTTGGTCAAGAAAAAGAAGGAAGCATATGTCAGGTATAGACGGCAGAAATCGAGTCAATCCCTAGAAGAGTATACTGGCAGGGAGGGCAAAAAGGGTCATGAAATAGCTTTGGCACATAGGGTTATGGAGAATACAAAGGGATTCGATAAATACATTAAGGACAAAAGGGTAACTGGGGAGAGAATAAGGCCCCTTAAAGATCAGCAAGGCTGCCTACGTGTGGAACTGCAGGAGACAGGTGAGATACTAAATGAGTATTTTGCATCACTGATTACAGTGGAAAAGAGTATGGAAATTAGAGAGTGTGGGGAAATAAATATCGACATCTTGAAAAATGTTCATATTACATCGGAGGAGGTGTTGAATGTCTTAAAACACATAAAGGTGGATAAATCCCTGGGACCTGATCAGGTGTACCCTAGAACTCTGTGGGAAGCGAGGGAAGAGATTGCTGGACCCCTTGTTGAGATATTTGTATCATCAAATGCCAGAGGTGAGGTGCTGGAAGATTGGATGTCGGCTAACATTGTGCCATCAGTTACAAACGTGGTAAGGAAAAGCCAGGGAACTATAGACCAGTGAGTCTGTCATCGGTGGTGGGCAGTTTGTTTGAGGAAATCCTGACAGACAGGATTTACATGTATTTGGAAAGGCAAGAACTGATTAAGGATGATCAACATTGCTTTGTGCTTGGGAAATAGTGTCTGAATAACTTGATTGAGTTTTTTTGAAGAAGTAACAAAGGCGATTTATGAGGGTAGAATGGTGGATGTTACCTGTATGGACTTCAGTAAGACGTTCAACAAGGTTCCTCATGGTAGATTGGTTAGCAAGGTTAGAGCACATGGAATACATGGAGAACTAGCTGTTTGGATACAGAACTGGTTCAAAGGTAGAAGACAGAGCATGGTGGTGGAGGGTTGCTTTACAGACTGGAGGCCTGTGACGAGTAGAATGTTACAAGGATTGGTGCTGGGCCCATTACTTTTTCTCATTTATATAAATGATTTGGATGTGAACACAAGAGGAATGGTTAGTGAGTTTAGAGATGACACCAAAATTGAAGGTGCAGTGGACAGCGAAGGTTACCTTAGAGTACAACAGAATCTTAATCGGATGGGCCAATGGGCTGAGGAGTAGCAGACAAAGTTTAATTTAGATAAATGTGAGGTGCTGCATTTTGGAAAGGCAAGTCAGGGCATGACTTACACACTTAATGGTAAGCTCCTGGGAGTGTTACTGAACAGAGACCTTGGAGTGCAGGTTCATAGTTCCTTGAAAGTGGAGTCACAGGTGGACAGGATAGTGAAGAAGGTATTGGTGTGCTTGCCTTTATTGGTCAGTGTATTGAGTACAGGAGTTGGGAGGTCATGTTGCACCTGCACAGAAAATTGGTTCCACCACTTTTTGAGTATTACTTGCAATTCTGATTTCCCTCCTATGGGAAGGATTTTGTGAAACTTGGAAGGATTCGGAGAAGATTAACGAGGATGTTGCCAGGGTCAGAGATTTAAGGTATGGGGGAGGGTGGCAACGCTGAATAGGCTGCAGCTATTTTCCCTGGAGCGTCGGAGATTGAGGGGTGACCTTATAGAGTCTTATAAAATCATGAGGGGCATGGATAGGGTAAATAGGCGAGGTATTTTCCCTGGGGTGGGAGAGTCTAAAACGAGAGGGAATAGGTTTAAGGTGAGAGGGGAAAGATATAAAAGGGACCGAAGGGGCAACGTTTTCATACAGAGGGTGGTGTGTGTATGTAATGAGCGATCAGAGGAAATGGTGGAGGCAGGTATGATTACAACATGTAAAAGGCATCTGGATGGGTATCTGAATAGGATGTGTTCAGAGGGATATGGGCTAAATGCTGGCAAATGGGACTAGATTTATACAGGGTATCGGGTCGGCGTGGATAAGTTGGACCGAAGGGTGTGTTTCCATGCTGTATATCTCAATGAGTCTATGACTATTTGACAATGCCACTGGTTGTGCATGGAATATCGGAGTGTCTGCGCACATGTTTGTGCAACATTGTTGCCTGGATGAGTGCAACTCTAAGAACATGCAAGAATTCCAGGACAAAGCAGCACCACATCTACAAACATTTACTCTCTCCAGCATCATTGCTCAGTAGCAGCAGTGTGTATCATCTACAAAATGCACTGCACCAAGGCTCCTTAGACAGCACCTTCCAAGTTTCCACTTAGAAGAACAAGGGCAGCAGATAAATGGGAACACCATCACCTACAAGTTCTGCTCCAAGATACTCACCATCCTGTCCTGGAATTATATTGCCATTCCTTCAATGTCACTGAGTTAAAATCCTGGAACTTCCTTCTGAACAGCCTTGTGGGTCTACCTACTGCATGTGAACTTAATTGATCCAACAAGGTACTTCACCCCCAGCTTCTTAAAGGCAACTGGAGATGGGCAATAAATTCTGGTCCAGACAGTGACGCCCAGACTCATGAATAAATAAAAAACCAGCCTGCTACTCGGAAAGACCATTTATTCACACTAATCTCTTATGAGAAATCTTCACAAAAGCTTTCTGAAAATCTAAATATACCATATTGACTGGCTCTCCCTTATCTATTCTGCTAGTTATATCCTCAAAATACTCCAGTAGATTTAAGGATGATCTGTCTTTCATAACCCATGCTGGCTTTGCCCAATCCCATTTATTCCCAATGTTCTCTTATCACGTTTTTCATAACGGACTCTAGCATTTTCCCCACTATTGATGTTTGACTAATTGGTCTGTACTTCTGTTCTTTCTACATATTTGCCAACCTGTAATCTTCAGGAACTGCTGGAGAATCCATAGAATTTTCAATGATGACAACCAACGCATTTCCATGATGTGGATGTGCTGGTGTTGGACCGGACAAAGTGAGAAGTCACATGACACCAGGTTATGGTCCAACAGGTTTAATTGGAATCACACAAGCTTTTGGAGCGCAGCCCCTTCGCCAGGTGCAGCGAGAGAGCAGGACACACAGAGTTTACAGGCACAGAGATCAAAATATCATACAACTGATGTGAGTGTCAGATAATAAGTCTCTGCAGGTGTGCAAATTGTTTATAAAGTCAGTGTCACTGCTGTGCTGTCATGACAATCAGGCAGAGCCATAGATTATATAAAAGGTGACATCTCAGGTCAGACACTAAATTGTAGGTGTGAGGCTTAATTCAGAATTTGTCTCAGAGTTTTAATCTGGAATCAGGCTGATTTTATTTCAAAAGCTGGAATTTATAAGATCCCACACTGACTGACTGTGACTACAAATTGTGTGTGTTTTTTGAACAAAATAGAATGTATCTGCAAATAAACAAACATCTTGGATGAAATGATTCACCCCTTAGATTTGTGTGTGTGTGCGAGAGAGAGTGAGAGAGTATATGTGTGTGAAAGAGTGTGATGGTGTATGTGTTTGTGTGAGACAGGTTCTGTGTTTGTGATTGTGTGAGTGAGAGAGACTGTGCCTTGACAGTGTTCGTGAGACTGTGTGTGTGTGTAATAAATAATTCAAAACTGTACAAACTAATTAAGGTAGAGAGATCATAACAATTTATCAAGGTGATGTGGCATTGGATTGGGGTGGACAAACTCAGAAGTCACGCGACACCAGGTTATAGTCCAACAGGTTTATTTGGAATCACATAAGTTTTTGTAGCACATTTCCTTCATCAGGTGTAGTGAGAGAGCAGGGCACACAGACCCAGAGCTTGTAGGCAGAGAGATCAAAAGATCATACAACCGGTGTAAGTGGAGTGTCAAATGATAAGTCTCTGTAGGTGTCGTGTGCCTTC
Source organism: Rhincodon typus (assembly GCF_021869965.1). NCBI lineage: Eukaryota > Metazoa > Chordata > Chondrichthyes > Orectolobiformes > Rhincodontidae > Rhincodon > Rhincodon typus. The sequence continues at coordinate 3,977 of NW_025967957.1, forward strand.
TGACTTTGTCCAATATTTTTAAGGCCACTTCCTTTTGTCCTCTGGGACGTAGATGATCAGACCCTGATGACTTGTCAACCTTTAACCTTAATTAAGCCTTGATTGCCCCAGCATCATTTTCTTATTCATAATGACTTCCTTCAATTCTGTTCTCTCACAAAATACTTGATTCCCTGACAGTTCTGAGAAGTTGTGCTTTTTTGGTGAAGACAGAATCAAAGTGCGTGTTTAACTCTTCTGACATTTCTTTGTTCCTCACTATAATTTCCCAAGCTTCCGGGAGCTTTTGTTACTTTTGCCCCGGAGCTGAGGCTCTGCATGCAGGGTAGAGAGTGGTGGTAGTGCATGAAGAAGTCATGTTTAATTATTCACATGACTTTAGAAATTTTTTTCTTCACATATTTATACAGTTAATTCTATGTTCTCTGCAATCTTACTGTTATACTCTATATACCGCCCCGATCAAACCTCTTGTCCTCTTTTGCCAAATCTAAAATACTCCCAATCTTCAAGCTTGCTGCTTTTTGTGACAATTTTATGCATCTCATTTTAATACTTTCCCTAATTTCTTTTGTAAGCCAGGGTTGAGCCACATTTCCTCTTTTTTTTATGCCAGGCAGGAATGAGTAACTGTTGTAACTCATGAACATGTTCTTCAAATGTTCTGCCCATCATCAACCCCTTCAGTCATGATTCCCAATCCACACCTCATGGTTATCTTGCCTTAGATTCAGTTCTTGTGTTCACACTGAAGACACGTGTCAGACGGTTATTGCTTAATTTTCCAACTTTCTTTCCACAGACTTAATTCCTCGGTTGCTGTGACTATCTACAAACGAATCAACTTTTCTCTCCACACAGCAGCATATGAACTGGATCATGAAGAGCTCTGAGCTCCTTAGACGAACATCACTTCCGGTCTAGCACTGCAACACAATCTGCTGGCTGCGAAAAAAAGGTCCGGCGCTGCCCCGGCGTCATTTGAGTGATAGGCAGCCTAGCCACTGGGAGGCGAGAATGTGAAGAGGCTACCCAATGGACGTGCCGAGCTGGTCTTCGGAGGCGGTTCTTGGCCAGCAGGTTCGGTTCAGTTGAGCGGGAGGCAGCGGCGGTGCTGTTCCCCTCCCCCCCTCTCGCTGAGCCATCGCTTCCTCCCTATCATGGCCGACGTGGGTTTGTTGATGCAGGATGGCCTGTTACACCCAAGCCAGGCGCAGGCGGACGGAGCCGGCGATCAGCCGAAACCCAACACGGATAACTCTAACCAGGCCCGGTAGGTGTCGGCGGTTGAGCTCTCGCCTCCCCGGAGCTCTCGATCGGTCTCTCCTCTCCCAGACCGGACTAGGCCTTGAGCCCCTGGAGTGGGCCTGCTGGGGAGGGAAAGGGATTCGGATATCCCTCCAACACACACACAGAGTTTCTCTCCTCCCGGCGGCAGCTGTTCTTGGACACGGGGCTCATGCCCCTCTTTCTTTCTGCGAGCTCTGGTTATTTTTGCCCCGGATCCGAGGCTCTGCACGCGGGGTACAGAATGGTGGTAGTAGTGCACGAAGAAGCCATGTTTAATTATTCACATTTCACCTTCCCCTTTTAAAACTTTAACTGCATTGTCTTCCATGTCTGACTTTTCTCTTTTATTTGGGTGGTGTGCAGGGCATTTCAGAAGGCCCGTTCGAGGATTTCCGTAACTTTATTTGTCTTCCTTTGGATTTATCACGCGGTTCCCATCCAAAGGCAACCTGAATGTTTGAACGGGCCCGTGCGGAGAGCTCTTTGACCGTGGACTGCTTTGTAACACTGCCAGACCTTGCAGCCTGTCAGCGTCCTTAGAGATGGATAGCTGGACAATTTATTATTTCAAATTAACCTGTTCAGGCACCTCTGGACCAGATGGGATGTGAACCTGGCTTTCTGGCCCAGACGTTCCCAGAAACTGTGCCACGAGTGCCCCCTTTTCTCTTTGCTGAGGCAAGTAGTTTGGGAGGGGGTATCGGCCGGTGGAATCACATCACTAAAGAAATTATTGATCTTCTCAGACAGTGTAAATTCAAGTCAAACAAAAACTCTGTGTAGAAATGTTTAGATCTAGGCTAAGTTTCATGGTTGTTGATCCACAGTAATGTGCATCCCCCGTTGCTGATTGCTTATGCAAAGTTCAGAGGTCATTGGATCTTCATCGGGGCTGAATGTCATTGCATTTTCTTTAATATCCGGCATTCTCAATTGCTTATTTGGTGTCAATAGTAAAACATAAGTTGTAAGGCATTTTTGTTTTTGTTTTTCTTCCTCACCTCACTCATTTGGTGGCTGAAGTTACTTGTTCGTAAAATCGTTTGCTAACAAAAGTACTCGCTGATCCTTGGCACGTGTATTTGACACCCTGATATGGTATAGGGATATATTGCAAGATGAGCACTTTGAGAAAACATGGAGGATTTTCAAGATTTGACAGTTGGTGATTCGAGACTGAGGTGTCACCAACTTGGTTAATTTTCCTTATTCTAATCTTGATGAGGAGCCCAAGTAATCTGAAAAAGCAGGAAGTATGACACAAATCAGCACGGTGAGTTGTCACTGGACTTAGCATATTTTTGTCAGTGTACAACTGGTAAATCAAAATGTTTTCTTAAAAACTTAGAATTATATTGTGGCTTTTATGCTCACAGTTAGCAGAAGTGCTTTACTGTCAGTGAATTAGCATATATAGTTCTCAAAACAGCAGTCAGATGCATAACCAGATAAGTTGTTTTAATGAGGGTGAAGGCATGGATATTAGCTAGGATATCAGATGAAATCTGCTTTTTTACTCCCACTCGTGCCATGTGATCTTGTACCTGTACCCAGGAGGACAGAAGGAACCCCTGTTTTGTGTCTCAATCAGCAATCCAAGGTAGCCAACCTTGTATGTTCCATGAGAGGTTCAGGTTGAGATGATATTGTGGAATATTTGGAATGAAAGTACAATGTGGAGATGAGTGTGATATTCGAAGATTAGTATCTAATGTATGATTTTGAGATAATTGAAAGACTAGGTTAAACAGGAAGCTGATTCAGTTTTGGTAAAGATAAAATTGTGGGGCAATTTGCAACTGGGGTGAAAACCAGGGAAGCGGCAGAGAAACATTATAAATACCAGTGTTAACAAAAGTGGGGTGGCAGAGGCTGTGATGATGAGAAGTCTCAGCATTTATTTGTGTTGGAACAGTATTGATGTCTTGGTCAGTCCCGAATTCTTAGGAATTCTTGACATTTTATGAAACATTATGAAGTGTTGAAGTGGACAGCCAGCTTGAACACTGTAGAAGATGTGTGTACTCTGTTCTGAAATCCAATGAATGAGTGAGGAAGAATAGCAACAGAATAAGATACTCTGTTCAGTGAGGTTGTTTTAGAAATGTTTACAATTCAGTATCTGCTGTTTAAAAAGAGCGGCGTTTCATGATTTGATACCATTATCCTTGACAGAAATATTGAAAGGGGTCTAGACTCTGAATCCAGATTCCTGGTATTCTAGACGGAGTCTGTTTTTGTTTATTTTTAGTGTAAAGACATCAGACTTTTTTTTCTTAATCTCGACCCTTCACTGAGGCAGAAAATGAAGGAAATCAGGAATCATAATAGGACTGCGTCTTCTCATCAAACATGACTTTTCTGAAACTAAAAATCCCTCTTCATTCATAGAAACTCAGTTTGTGCCTTTGCCATTCTGGCAAAGAACCTTGATTTTGAATACTGAGATTCCCTACCATTTGAAGTGTCTGCTGTGTGTTCTGAGACACACAAACTGTTCTTTTTTCCAGAAGGAGAAAAGTGAGTCACTTAATTTTCACGTATCTTGGGTGGTAAATGCCTGAGGCACGTTTCCTATCTGAGACTTGGCATAACTTAAGACTGACATTTAGCAGTCCTGAGGGAGACCTGATCTATGGTAGGTGCTGTCTTTTCAGATTATATTTTGACCTGAGACTCCATCTGTCCCCTCAAGTAAATATGGAAGATTGAAAGAAGTGCAGAGCAATTCTGCCATTCCAACCCATATTTGACCTTGAATTGCCTACAGTAAAAGATGTTATCCAGTCATTATCATGTTGATGTATTGGATCTTGCTGACCCCAAATTAGCTGCTGTGTTGCTGATAACAATGCTTAAGTTGAGCAAAAATGACCATAAATTACTTTGGGACATTGCGAGATTATGAAATGTCCTACAGAAATGCGGGTTTGTTCTTTACAAATTCCTTACTGTATTGGCAGGGAATAACCTGAAGAGGGAACCAAACTGTTTAATTTGTGTATTTCAACAAAGTCAAAACTGTGAAGATGAGATGTGAATGAGAGGATTAAAAAACATCATGGAGACAATATTTCAAGTAAAAAAGTTGTTCAGGATTGATAAATTATACATTAAATATTTATTGAAATGATTATTGACTTGCAACAATTCTTGGAATGTGTACTAAATAAGAATCCGATACCTAAAATGCACCTTTGAGTAAGAAGAGACATGCTGTTTGTTGGTTTTCTTTTTGTATCTCATATACTGGTCCCTTTTGAACTACTCATTATTCTAGAGTCCTGTTGTGCTTGTTCATTCTTTGCAGCAGTAACATTAGTGCCAGCATGGTGAGACTTGTTTTATACTCCCAACATCATTTTGAAGGTTCAGTGGTTGGAGTTCCTTGTCCATTTGACCTGGCTAGGAATGAGTTTTGGATTGATTGGAAATGTGCAATTTGGAAATTGCCACACTCATACCTATGACTTCCTGGAATATAATCAACAAATACCTCCATCCTTAATGATGAAGCCCCGCAAACCGTTACAAAAGAAAGTGTGCACCTTTAGTCAGAAGCATCAAGTTAAATGGCTATTTTGGCTGCTTCTTGAGGTTACCGCAATCACTGATAGCTGTCTTCTTCCAGTTGCATCAATAACTTGCTAACTGACACTCGGTTTGGATTGCCAGCTCATTGTAGTCTTGACCCAAACATGAGCAAAAGCATGAGAAGAAAATTGGCTGCTCTTGGCATCAAGGCAGCAATTGACAATGTGCGACGCCAAGTGCTTAAAACATCCTGGAAGTGATCAGAAACTAAACTGGACCAGGCAAGTAAATACTATGGTGACAATAACAGGTTAGAGGCTGGGAGTCCTGTGACATGACACGTGCTTCCTTATTGAAAGTATCATCAACAAGGCACAGGTCAGTAGATGGAATACTGTCCGCTTGCCTGAATGTGTTAGCTCTAACAACACTTCAACTTTAACACTACCCAGGGCAAAACAGCTTGCTTGATAGTCGTTCCCATCTATCTTCAACCTTTATTTCCTCCAGCAATACAAGATTGATTGACTGCAGAAATTCACCAAGCCTCCTTTGATAGCACTTTTGAAATCTGTGAAATGCGCTATCTACAGGGATAAAGGCAGCAGATACATGGGAGCATCATCACCTATACAGTCCCCTCCAAGTCATACACAATCCTGACTTGAAAATATAATTGCCGTTTCTTCACTGTCACTGTGTCAACATCTTGGAACTTCGTAACAGCACTGAAGATGTGACTACACTGTTCGGACTGCAGCGGTTCCAGAAGGTGGCTCAACGTCACCCACCTCAATGGCAATTGGGAATGGGCAATAAAAATGCTAGCCGAGCCAGCGATGTTCAAATCCAAAGAATAAAAGAAGCTTTAGCAAACTTGAAATCAATAGTAATTGGTGAGAAATCACTCTACTGGTGTGAGCCATACCTTGCACAAAGGAAGATGAATGTTGGAGACCAATGATCTGAACCCCAGGATATTGGTGTTGGTATTTCTCGGCGTAGTCATCTTGCTTCATTATTGATTTCCTTCCATCTACCTGGGAGCATCATGACCTGCAAAGAAGTGCAAAGAGCTGGATGAAGGGAAGGAATCTTGCTGGTTGATAGTTCCACTCCTGATATTGTGCACTCTTTTGTCTGGCACTTTTGACTGATTGGACTTATAACAGCTTTAAATCCGCTGTTTGTATGGCATTAGTTTTGTCTATAGATGCAGAATTTCAACTGTATTCATGAGATAGCAATAAGAACCCAATATTGTCCACCTTTTCAGGTAACTGTAGTGAATATAGGTTAAATTTCTCTCCTTAGATTTAAAGATGGGAAATTCCTTGTGGAGGGAATATTGCTGTCTGGGTTACAAGTGAGTTTTCGTCAAGCCTTTTGGATGCCAAGAGCATGTTGCTGTTGACCTGTAGCTGACATGCATCCCTGCTTTGTGGATTAATTCTCTTTCATGACTCTGGCATGAATTGTAATACAATGGGAGGTGCATTTTCAGCCCATTGTCAGCTGGATGATATCACAGAAGTGTTAGGGTGCAGGAGGAGGCCATTTGGTCTGTCATGTCTGCACTGACTGTTCAAATGAACATATCCACTGTCAGTTTCCTGCTTTTCCCCCATATCCTTGCACATTATTACTATCCAAATGAACGTACAGAACATACTCTGTTCGGTGCCTCAATTGAACCACATTTCCAGGCAGTGAATTCTGTGTAACAATGTTTCTTGTTTCATCACATTTGCTCCTTTTGTAAATCATTTGCAAATGCCCTCTGGTTCTCGATCCTTTTATGAGCAGAAACAGTTTCTCCCTATCTGCTCTATCCAGCCATGAGTCAATAAGTAGTAGGCCTTTCAGTCCGTCAGGTCTGCTCTGCCATTCAGTGAGATCATAGCTGATCTGATAATCCTCAACTTGACTTTCCTGCCTTTTCCCCATTTTCCCTGACTGATTAAAAATCTGTCAACCTCAGCCTTGAATATATTTAATGATGTAGTCTCTACAGCCCTCTAATAAGGAATTCCACAGATTGATTGATTGTCTGAGGCAAGTTCCTCTTCATCTCTGTCTTAAAAGGACAATGCCTGATTCTGAGATTTTGCCCTGTAGTCCTAAATTCTGCCATAAGGGGAAATAGCCTTGCTGCATCTAACTCCTTGCAACATTTCATTAACTTCTCCTGTCATTCTTCGATATTCCAATGAATACAGAGTCAGCATACTCAAGTTGTTTTCCTAAGACAGTCCCTCTCTATCTGGTATCAGTCTAGTGAACCCTGTTTGGATTGCATCCAGTGCCAGTATATCTTTCCTCGGTTAAGATACCCAGAACTGTTCACAGTATTCCAGCTGTGGTCTGACTAGTGCCTTGTACAGCTTCAGTAAAATGTGCCTACTTTTATGTTCCACTCTCGTGGAAATAAAGGTCAACATTCCTTTTGCATGTGTGATTAGCTGCTTAACTTGGATGCTAACTTTGTGTGATTCTTGGGCAAGGACTCCCAAATCCCTCTGTTCTGCAGTTTTTCTCCATTTAAATAATGTTCAGCTTCTCTATTCTACCTGCTAAAAAGCATAACTTCACACTTCCTCACATTATATTCCATTGGCCTAGTTTCTGCCTACTCACTTAACCCGTCTGTATACTTGTTTAGACTGTTTGTGTCATCCTCACCACTTGCCTCCCCACTTATTTTTGTATCATCCGCACACTTGAGTATAGTATGTTCACTTTCTTCATACAAGTCATGAATATATATTGTGAATAATTGTGGCTCAACACTGATCCCTGTGGCACACCACTGGCTATAGGTTGCCAGCCTGAAAACATACCTTATCCCGCTCTGTCTTCTGTTCATAGCCGATCCTCTATCTGTGCTAATGTGCTACCACCAATACTTTGGGCACGTATCTTGTTAAGTAGCTTAATATGTAGCACCTTAGTAAACACCTTCTGAAAATCAAAATATATTACATCCAAGGCTTCCCCTTCATTTATCCTGCTTGTTACACCTCAAGGAATTCTAGAAAACAGCTCAGGCATGATTTCCTCTTCATGATGCCATGCTGACTCTGTTCGATCGTGTTATGCATTTTTAAATGACATTCTGTTACAAGTACATCCTTCATAATAGCTGCTCACATTTTCCCAGTGATGGACATTAAGCTAACTAGTCTGTAGTTTTTCTGCGACTTCTTCAGAATCTAAACATTCCTGGAAGATACTACCAGTTCATCCATTATCTTTGTAGCTACTTCCTTTAATATGAGGATACATTCCATCAGATCTAGGAGATTTAGCAGTCATTAGCCCCATTAGTTTCCCTAGCACTTGTGCTGCAGTGACAGTTATTGTTTTATTTCCTCTCTTTGTTTTGCACTTTGAATATTTAGCAAATTTGGGAAACCATTATGTCTTCTACTGTGACTGAAACAAAGGAATTGTTCAACGCCTCTGCCATTTCCTGGTTCCCCTTATTTCCCCAGCCTCATTTTCCAATGGGCTTATGCTCATTTTGGCTTCTCTCTTCCTTTTTACATATTTAAAGAAGCTGTTGCTGAGCCTGCTCATGATTTTGTAAACTTCTATCAGATATTTTCTTACTATTCTTCACTCTCCAAGAAAAATAGTTCAAACTTCTCCCACTATTCTCGCAGATAAAATTTTGTATCCCTACAATCATTTTTGTAAATTGCTTCTGTGGTCTCTCCAATGCCTTTATATCCTTTGTATAATGTGACACCCACAACTGTACACTATACTACAGCTAAGATCTAACAAATGTCTTATACAAGTTCAACATTATCCTCTTGTTCTTGTGTTCTGTGTCCCAGTCAATAAAGCTGAGGATACTGTATGCATTATTAATGGTTCTTTCAACCTGTCCTTCCACTTTCAGCAATCTCCGTACACAAACACCCAGGTCCCTCTACTCCTATACCCCATATTTTCTGTTGTCTTTCAATGTTTTTCCAAGCAAAATGCATTACCTTGCACTGCCCTGTTTTGAGCTCCGTCTGCTGCCTCTCCATCCAATCTACCAAATTGTTCATATTGCTTTTGGAGTTCCATGCTCTTGACCTCACAGTTTGCAATTCTTCCAAGTTTCATGTCCTCTGCAAACATTGAGTTTGTCCCCTGCTCACCAAGATTGAGATGATTAATTGGGAAAAGCATGGCCCCTAATACCAACTCTTGGGGAATGTCACTACAAACCTTCTTCTTGCCTGAAAAATATCCATTAGCAACTTGTGTTTCCTGTCACTCAACCAATTTGTATCTAGGTTCCTACTCTCTCTTTTATTCCATGACCAATAAGTTTCTTCACAAGTTTGTATATGTTCAAACATGGAAAATTTTCCATGCACTGAATTAGCTGCCCAATGTTTACTTGTAAATGCTGATAGTTGCATTCGCACATCCAAGAAATATGGCAAAAATGGTGGCTGTTTGGCCCATTGTGTCTACGCCAACCAGAAACAAATCTAGCTAATCTGATCTCACCTTGGTAAATCTTCTCTCTGGGATATCACATTCTTCCATCATGTGCCAAAAACTGGACAGAATATTGCAGCTTGGGGTGAGCGAGCATTTTAGACAGTGCTGACCTCACTTATCTGCCCTTGTATTCCTGCCTTGGCCAATAAAGTAGAATATTCTTTCCATAAAGGTGTTTGATCACCTTTATCTATCCTGTTTCACTACCTTGAGGAACTTATCACATGATTAAATATCCCTTTATTCGTATTTTATTCGCTGTTCCTTAACCTTTAATGCGTTCTCTCACTTCTGCAATTTAGATTTCATTTGTCACTTTTCTGTCCATCTTACCTGTCTGTATCTTGTCACAGTCTGTTGCTTCCTTGCTAATTCAATCCCATGGCCCATTTGTGTATCATCTTCAAAGTTCTGAATGGTTCTCCTTAGATTTGAGTCTGAAGTGTTGAGTAATGTCAAAAACAGCCAAGGATCACGTTTTAAGCCCCATTGGACGCAAGCTTCCAGTCATAAAAGTACTCATAGAATTCCTATGGTGTGGAAACAGACCCTTCGGTCCAACAAGTCCACACCAACCCTAAGTGCATCCCACCCAGACCCATCCCCATATAACCCACCTAACCTACACATTCCTGAGCACTACGGGCAATTTAGCATGGCCAATCCACCTACCCTGCACATCTTTGGACTGTGGGAGAATGCCGGAGTACCCTCAGGAAACCCATGCAGACAGTCGCCCAAGGGTGGAATCGAACCCAGGTCCCTGGCCCTGTGCTAACCACTGACAGTAACTTTTTGCTTTCTGTATTGATTGGCCTGTCAATAGCTTTGCTTAGTCCCACAAACACATTGAAATGCATTGTCCTCATTAGACCTCTGGGTTTGATTCTGTTCTTGACTTTGAGTCACTGTGTATAAATGGTAGGTTATTGAAGTTGAATTCAGTGAATCTGGTTTAAAAACATGTAAAATTCTCAGTGACAGACATTAAGCTAACTGGCCTATAATTGTTCTAACTGCCCAAGCAGTTTACAAGTGAACTTCAGGGAGGCAATACACTACCCATGACACTTGACTGAGGTGTCATGCAGCATGATGGCCTCTCACTGCCTTTGGATTATATACAGATGGGTAATAAGTTAAGCTTTTTGCCTAAAAAGCATCCTAAGAACAAATAATTGAATAAAAAACGCAATCAGTCTATCTGGATTAGACGCATTGCTCTGGAGCTTAAGATAGAGGATCACATTGATCTGGACTTTGCCCTTTCTTCTCTCCCTGATATTTTTATGGTGTCATTTATTTCTCTTGCTTGCTCCTTCCACAAAAATTTCACTCACGTACACTGCCAAGGTGAACAGACTTGGTCAGGTAATGCAATGCAAGCCGAAGTCCTTTGAACTTTGTTTTGGTGTCTGTCTTTACCCCTAGAACAAAGGTTTCTACTGGAACTTAGAATAATTGCTTCTTAAGGACGAGTGTCGAAAACCAGGGAAGCAAATTATCCTTGCACAAGTTTCTTTTGTTGAAGAATCCATTTTCCCATGGTATTGAGCTGCTTTATGAAAGCGTCGGCACATTCATGCGTCAGCAATTGGGCTCGTCTGTGTGAATTGGTTCTAAAAGTTTTAAAAAGGCAGTGTTTTGAAATATTGCAAAGTACTTAAGCTTTTTGTTTTTGTGTCAACAGATGGATCCAGTGAGGGCAGAATAAAGCAAATAATAGCCCCCTTTGCTAAAAGCATTATTTGTGGAATACAGAGTTACATAGCAAGATCCTAGATTCCGTGCAAAAAATAATTGAATATTAAAATATTGTAATAGCAATTTGGATGCTGAAATTGTTGGGCAGGCCTTTCATAGGTTCTGATTCGTATCACTGTCGACGAGAAGACAAAAATTAGAATCAGAGTGTGAGCACAAAGAATTTATCTGTTCAATGAAGCTTCCCCTGTCAAATGTCTTGCTGACATTTGATATCAAGATTCTGATGACGCCTTGAAATACCATAGGCTGCTGGTAACCTTGGAAAATTCAGTATGTCAGCACATTAAGTGCTCAAAAGCAGAGAACTGACAGTCCTTTGAGTAATGATATTCAAAGGAATGCATTATGTTTCATGAGGCAGAGGGTAACTGGTGGGCATGTTGTGTTTTTGCTTTGCCAATCAACATGTTAAAAGTATAATTTACTCAGAGAGTACTTAAGACTGATTTGTGATCATACTGGAGTTAAATAACCTTTTATGGCGTGAGGGAAGTGCCGTTTTACTTTGGGTGCCTTCTTATTGGCTTTCTTGGGTTCAGTTCATTTTCTCTTGTAAAATAGTGACCTTAAGTCTGACACACAGTTTTAACAGACATGCTGAGCAGGAAGGTCAGGGCTCAATTTTGAGGCAGAGGAGCTTGGGGTGGGGAATGATCTCCAGTGGCTTGTTGATTTAATTCCTATGTGGTTAGGTAGAGTGATGCTTTGCACAGAGGGTTCCAAGTTTGAGTCCAGAGTCTGTACTGAGGGAAGTGATTAGCAACATTTGGGGAGTGAGATATCTGGCTTCAGGCAGTTGGCATGAGATGTCCTAGTTGGTATGATGAAGTAGCACTTGGCTGGGGAATGCATGTGCTGCTGCCACCTGTCCAACTGCCCGACTGGTGTGCAGTTCTATTTGAGGGGGAAACGTTTGGTCAGGTTGCATTGCCGCATCTTATGAAAGAAAGTAATACTGGAAAAAATGTGTTCATATTCAGCAAACATTGATTTCAATTTATTTTGATGTTAATCTTAGCACACTGCCATAAATTTCAGTAGAATCTGTACATTATCTTTACCCTGATTTACCAGCAAGAAATTGCATGTCCCAAAGGAGATGCTAGTGTGCAGAAATGGATAGAACTGTGCAAGATACTTCATCTTTGATTAATACATCTCCGTTCAAATGGGTTATCTTCTGTTACCTCATCACTGAACTTGCATGCAGTCTTGGTATCAATGTCTTCCTTCTGTTCTGAATTAAATGACAAAAATACCTTTGTGCTATCCTTGTTAATGAATTTGTTTTTTGTTTCCTCAACATGTTAGCAGAGCTTGTCTAATTATTACAGCTAACAAAGTGGAAATGCTAAAACTGTGGATGCCAGAAACGTGAAACAAAAACAAGTGTTCCTGTGACTGCAGAGTATTTCCAGCATTTTCTGCTTTTGTTTCTGATAGGTTAGACTGTCACCTGAGCTCTGATTTGTACTTGGTAAATCTGCTTGTTTGCTATTGAGATAGTGATCGAGGTACCTCAGACTTTTTTTTGTAATAACTTTGAATCTCAGTAACTTGAGTACTTGATATGGTTATCAACTATAAAGATAAAGAACTCTGGCTTACTGATGTTGGTGGTATCCAGCGACCTCTGCTATGTCGCATGTCGGCGGACATTGGATGAGAACAGGATCGTTTGTTTAATTCTGTCACACCAATGCTGGAATTTAACAATAAATAACAAATATTGGATATCATGGTCTTGGAGGGTGGCAGATATCTGTGGATTCGCTCCCAGAAGGAGGAGGATAGGAAAACAAAATGCCGAATTTGAAACTGTTGATAACAATAAGATAACCCATGCAATATGATGTATAAATTATGTCAAATCTGTCTTTTTATTTCCTCTGATAGGATGGCACACCAACAAGCGCTACGATTCCGTGGTCCAGCTCCTCCAACAAATGCAATGCTGCGGGGTCCACCACCACTTCATGTACGTCCACCTCCTCCTCCATTTGCGATGATGAGAGGACCTCCACCACGTCCTCCTTTTGGGCGACCACCATTTGATCCTAGTATGCCACCAATTCCACCACCACCAGGAGGAATTCCACCACCTATGGCTCCACCACATTTACAGGTAGGAGGTACAGAGGATGGAAGTTTCAAAATACATTTTTTCTGTCTTCAAATACCCACAGCTCAGTTGCAGCTTTGATTGGTTCCCTTTTGTTTGAGCATTTTGTCAGGCCACGGTCTCAGCCATGTAGATCAGATATTTTTGTTTATGTAATATATTGGAGAGAATATGTGCAGTATTTTCAAAGAGTAAATGCTGCTGCTAGTTTTATTGCTTAAATTCAAACTGGAATGCAGTCAGCCATAGTTTTTTTTATGGCTATCCAGTGAACCCTTTGACAAACAATATTTATTTGAACCCAGGATGAGGACAGTGTTGAGCTAGACTGTGATACCCTTTGTAAATCCCAGTGGACTGCCTCTGATTCCATGTTGATTCATGCATGAAAGAATGACCAATTGGGTGTGTTCCCAGTGGGCATAATGGTCTCCATGTGAGCCATACCTCAGCACAAGTTAATCCTCTCAAAGGAGGAGAGGCAAATATTGGAATTTTAATTACATATGGTGAAGCAATTTGAGATTATAGTTTAGATGTAAAACGAGAATGTGAGTAACCATGTGCTGGAAAATCCATGTATCCTGTTTCTCTGAGCTTTATGGTCTTCATAATTTTCTCATCCTCAAGTTGTATTATACTGTTCAGATTCTGCAGCAGGTCCATAATCTGAACCCATTGCCTTTTATTGAGATAACAAGTTTTTTCTTCCTGTACCTCTGAATTGGTTTAGCTTATGATTACCCTCAAATTCAGGACTAAGTTTTTTGAAGATTGATAACTGTGACTGACGTGAGTCTCTGTTTTACAAGAGTAACAACCATTTTCCTCAAATCACTTATAACTGCATTTTCTGATTCTCAACTGGATAACGTGCAGTTCTCCATTTCACACACAACCCCTGCAGCTGTTGGCTTGCTGAATCCGTTCTTATGTGTTACTTTGATAGCAACAAAATCTCTGCCATCCTGGTTATTTGCCCTCGCCTACCCCTTTTTCATTCAGTCAACAGGTAGTGAATGTTTGAGTTTAAACTGATTCAGGAGCTACAAGTCTTGTGTGAAATGTACAGTATCTCTACTTAGTTTAAGCACTGCAGACAAGAGAATATCTGGTCCACAACTGCTTCACCCATCTTTCTTCAGATCTGGACATACTTTAACAAAGTCTTCATGTTTTTCTGAGTCTGGAATATGCAATGTGATCAGGAACAAGTGCTAACATAAAAAATCAGTGGAGGTGGTAATTTCCGTTGGATTTTTCTCAAGGTGTAATTCAAATTAGCACTCTGATTAACTATGAAAACTGAAAGCTAGTTAAAGAACCTAATTAACAGAACCTGCCTGACAGTGGCAGTTATTTGTCAATCAACTGAGAGTGATTGGATCTAAAAACAGAAATTGCTGGAAAAGCTCAGCAGGTCTGGTTGCACCTGTGAAAAAAAAATCAGAGTTAATGTTTTGGGTTTAGTGACCTTTCCTCAGAAATCAGAACAGATTGGATGTTCATTCTTAGAACAAGAAGCTGACTTTGCAGTTGCAACTTGGTCGTGACCCATAGTTCCTGATAATTGTAGACATGTTTTGCTGTCCTGCAGATTGGGAGAGCTTGAGTGCAATGAGGGCTATCTTGGGAATTGAGCCGGAGGTGGGATTGATTTGGTGTTACGATGGGGAAGAAGGTGCTGCTTTTCATAACTTGTTTAGACTTCAAAAACTGAGTGTTCAGGGTTTTCATTAGGTGAACAGGTAGTGAATGTTTGAGTTTTAACTGACTCAGGAGCTATAAGTCTCTTGTGAAATATACAGTTAAGCTATTTGGTCTTGCTACAGACCACACTTGAGTGATCTTGGTAAAGTTAAAATATCATTTGTTAACTTGTACAATGATGAAGCAGGACCAGTGACATGTTATAGCTGTGGCGTGTGGGAGCTGGTGGTTACTTCGTGGGCCATGGCAACCACAACTACATGGCAGCAACTTGACAAACCAGAATTACAAGCTTGAGCTGCAATTTGACCTTCAGATACTGTGATGTCTTCGGGATGGGAAACTAATCTGGATTCTGCAATTCAAGAGGTAGTCATACTGCTTAGATATGTGCTTCAGAAATGGATGTGGCCATGAATAAGGGGGTGTGACTTTGAAGTAAATATGGAGATCCAGAAGGGAGCTATGGAGGAGCCTCAGCCTTGTAATTGGGGCAAGAGTTTGAAGTTCTTGTGGAGTGCAACAACAACTGTAGGGGTGAAGTGCGAACTGGAATGGCACCCTGGTGCAGGGAACTGTTCAGCTGGCGCGAGTAATATGTGAAGTAGTTGTCACTGGGGGCTAAATAGTTTCGGAGACGAGCGCTGTTCTCTGCTGCCGTGAGCATGAGTCTTGAAGGCTGTGTTGCCAACCTGATGACATCTCCTCTGGGTCAGTGAGGACCCTGGAGAAGGAGGGGGTGATCCAGTTGTTGTGGTTCGTCTTGGTACCAACAACTTAGGACTAAAAAAAAAGTAGTTCTGCTGAAGGAAAAGGAGTGACGGGATTAAGTTAAAATGCAGAACCATAAAGATAATTTCTGGGTTATGAGCTGAGCCAGAAGCAATTTGGCGTAAGGTAATTAAGGTTTGCAAATCACATGCTTGGTTCAAAGGTTCCAGGGGCACTGGCCTCCATACTGGGGAAGGAGAGAGTTGTACCATTGGGATGGTCTTGACCTGAACTGTCCTAGGACTAGTGTACTGGCAAATCATAAATAGCAAACTTTGTTTTAACCAGCATGAACCAGCGCACTTGACAAACCAGCAAAAATTATACACCTGAAGTACGGAAGTTTGCTATATTATCACGATGTCTGAGTAGTCATATGAGGGTGCAAGTGAGAAGGCTCTCTGGCAAGTTTTATCTAAGACATTGTTGCATTATTATTTGAAATTAATGCTGTAAATCAAGTATAACAGTGATGTGTTGTACCCCATGTGTTATGTTTCTGTTACTTAGTGTGCTTTTTTACATTGCTTATATGGACCTCTTGATTAATCAGCCCACTCGTGGTCCCATAGGTGGTGGGCAATGAAGGCTTTAAACTAAGTATTCTAGGAAGGTTCACATGAATAATAGTTTGGAAAGTTGAAAAGACAAGTCAATAGCACAGTATAGCAATGTGTTAATAACCAGAATGTATCAGGAAGCAAGATTTATCAACATGGACCAACAAATAAGCTCAATCTGGGGAAAATAAGTAAAATGCAGAATTCAAGTTTTTATTTTATAAATGTGAAGTGTTAGAAGATGGTTCAAGATGCGGTTGCGAGATGACCACAGAGCTCTTGAGTACTGAAGGTTGTTTGACAGTTTGGAAGGACAGAAGAAAGGAAAAAGAAAAGGGGGTTACTTTATAAAGAAGGTTGGTACAGTCATGTGAAGTAATCTTAGCTCAGAAGATCAAAATGTAGTCTCAGTTTGAGAGGAGATAAATATCAAAAGAAACAAATCATTGGGAGTGATTTGTAGGCTCACTGATAGGTACACTTGTAAGATGGAATATAAATTGAGAATCATTGAATTTTACGAAAGGGACTGCAATCATCGTGGGAGCGACATTTCCTCTAATTTTAGTAGCCACTGCACAGCCCCTGGTGGAGACACCAGAGATTAATATGTTGGCATGCAATCAACAAGGATGGGCCCTTGGAGTGACCACCCAGCTTGGAGGGAAAGTTGCATGGAGATCTTGATTGTGAACAAGTTAACTTGACAAAGGTAGTTTAGAGGATTTGATGAGGATATGTATAGGAGGGTTTCTTCAAACTATAAATTCTGGAATCAACCAAGTACCAAACTACTTCATATCTAAAAATGTGATAAGATTGGATTCATTAATTTGTAATCTCATTGTAAATGATCTTCTGAGTAAGGGTGATGAGAACATTTAGTTTGTGTGAGAAATTTGGATCTATAATTATTCTTAAATAGAGGTGGTTGCAAAGATATGAAGATAAAATTGACTAAACGAGAATGTGAAAGTAGCCTGAAACATAGGAATCAGTGGTAGACATTTGACGATGTGTTTCGAGATAACTATTTCTTTCTTTAAGAAAGAAAGATGCTGCAAGAAGGATATGTCATGTTTGCCTAACTAAATTAACCATATCAAATTGAAAGAAAAGATGCTGTAAAGATGAGTGACTTAGTGTGCAAGAAAAACATGAAGCAAAATTAGCAGGAAATATGAAATTAGAGTGAAAGCTTTTATGTTCGTTTAAAAAGCAAGGGAGTAGCTAAAGTCAGCATTGGTCCTTTAAACGCCACATCTGGGGAATTAATAATAATGTAAATTCAGTAAATGGCAGGGAATTTGAGCAAGTATGTTTGATCTGTCTTTGTTATAGAAGACACAGAATATTAGGAAATAGTTGGCAAGGAAATAGGAAGGTTAAAAAATCATGATCACTAGAAAAAAAGTATTCGGAAAATTAATGGATCTAAAAATTAATAAGTTCCTTGGACCTGATGGCCTGCATACTCGAGCCTTATGGGAAATGGTTGCAAAGATAGTGGATGCTATTGTTGTAATCATCCAAAAATCGCCCAGATTTTGGAAAGGTGATGGAAAGCAAGAAACGACATACTATCTAACCTCATGTTTGTCGTTGGTAAATGCTAGAATTGATGATTAAAGAGGTACTAACGGACCATTTAGAACATCATAACAGAATTAGACAGTCAAAAAGGGAAACACCGTTTAGATTTGAATTCCTTGTGGAACAAACACAGCTGATAAAGGGGAGCATAAAATGTATTTGAGTCTGCAAAAGTCATTTGACAAGCTGTCACATAAAAATGCTGAAGATAAGAACTTAGGGTTTCAGGGATAATATTAAAATGGATATAGGATTGGCAAGCCAGCAGGAAACAAGATAAGATAAATTGGTCATTTTCAGGTTAGCACATTGTGTATAGTAGAACTTACTGGGGATAGTGCTGGGGCTTCAGCTATTTTTGATCAATATTAGTTACTTTGATGAAAGGACTTATACTACCATCAGTAACTTTTCTGATGATAGAACGATAGGCTGAAAAGCAACTTGGGAGGAGAATTCAGTGGGTTTGCAAAGGGATTTAGATATGTGAAGTGAGTGGCTCAAAATCTGGCAGAGTAATGTGGGAAAATTTGAAATTTCTACTCTGGTAGCAAGAATAGAAAGCCAGAATATTATTTGTATAGAGTCAAACTGCAGAACTTTGTAATACAGAGCATTTGTCCTTGTACATAAACTACAGAATGTTGGCATGCAGGTGCAGCAAGTGGAAAATGTTATATTGATTTTAAAGCAAGAGTGACATTGTATAAGGTTGGTTAGACTTGTTCCAGCTATATATAGTGTTGGCAAAACTGCACTTGGAGTGTTGTATCCAGTTTTCACCTCCTTACTTAAGGAATATGTTTGCTTTGGAAATGGTTCAAAGAAGATTCAGTCGTCTAATTCATGGGAGGAATGGGTTGTCTTATGAAGAAAGCTTGAGCAGGATCTGTACAAATTGATGTTCCTTCTCAGCAGCATGGTTGAGCAGTTGCTCAGATGGTCTACGTACTGGATACATTGACTCGCGGTTCCAGAGACCCATGCAGTGGCAGGGAAAATGAGGGAAGAATTAGAGGTTTTTTCTGAAGAAGGGTCTAGACCCGAAACGTCAGCTTTCCTGCTCCTCTGATGCTGCTTGGCCTGCTGTGTTCGTCCAGCTCTACGCCTTGTTATCTAGGAATTAGAGGTAGCTCATTTCGGTTTTTGGTTGGGTGGGAGTAGAGCTCAGAAGAGTGTTTATCTTAGTGAAATATGACTGAGGATGGGATGAATTTTGGGAATATGCTGCACTGCTGTGGTAACATTCTGACCAGTCAGAATCTACCTGCACATTCTGGGAATTAAGATTGACAGTTAACAGTCCTTGCTGTATCTCCATGCCAATTATGGCCCAAATAATCAGTACCCTCTTCTCTTTCTGTCTAAAGTGGGGTGTCTCTTTTTCAAGTCTGTTTCTCATGTTCTAGTTCTGATGAAAGGCTTTATCTTGTTTCCTTTTAGCAATGTTTAAGTTCTGTATTACCAAGCATTTATTTACCTATGAGAACATAAGGGGGCTCACGTTACGTGTAAGAGATGAGAGGAATCTTTCCTGAGACAGTAGTTAGACTTTGGAGGTCTGTTCCAATGAGGGCAGTGGAAGCTGGAGAATTGAATATGTTTAAGATTGATAAAAAAAACAAAAGAACTGTGGATGCTGTACATCAGGAACAAAAACAAAAGTTGCTGGAAAGTCTCAGCAAGTCCAGCAGCATCTGCAAACAGAAATCAAAGTTGACGTGTCGGGTCCTTCCGGAACAGTTCTGAGGAAGGGTCACAGGACCCAAAACATTAACTCTGATTTCTCTCTGCAGATGCTGCCAGATCTGCTGAGCTTTTCCAGCAGCTTCTGTTTTTGTTTATGTTTAAGATTGAGTTAGGCAGTTGCTTTGCTGGCAGGGTGCAGTGGGCTCTGGAGAAACGGGTAGGTAAATGAAGTTAATGTCAAATCCAATCAAAACATGACCTTACAGAATGACAGATGGGTCAAATGGCCGAATGATTCTATTTCATGTGAATTTATGATCTTGCTTCTTTGTAAAACTGTCCAGTGCTGCTGATGAGAGGCATGTTGCCAACTGTTTTCTTCATGCACTCATGAGGACAAATGCAACACTGCTAAATTTCAAATAATGACAACCATTTTTATGGCAGAAGAAAAGGTGCAAAACAGAATGGCCACAATTAGGTGAGATTCTGTCGAGAGGCAGCACTTGCTGAGGAATCAACACTTTATAACCACACGAATGACTTGTTTAAGACAATCAGTAAACCACGTAAGTTGACTCATTTATGCTTTTTTGAAACGCAAGGTCTGGTGTTCTGCAAACATAATAAATGTCAAACTTTATGCCTTTGCTGAATTACCTCGAAGATTAGCGAAGCTATTGTTCCATGTTGTTTTCTCCCAAGGCAGAGTGTCAGCAAATGACAACAGACTTTCCAAGCAACCAACACCTGTTTTCTTGTGCGATATAAACGAATCTTGGTGAAACTAACTTGAGTATTGAGATCAGTCTGTTCTTCTGTGTTGTGACGAGCCAAGTTGACTTGGGCAGGATCCATCTAAAAGTTTGGATGTCGTAGATCAACGTGAAATTGAAATTCGGTACCAAAAGTAAGAATGTGGAGTACGTTTAAAATGATATAATAAAACAGGATAGAGAGCTGCGGTTTTGATTTCGAGGTCACTTAAAACAAATGGTTCATTGCTTGTAGGTGGTGAACAAAGTAGCTAAAGGTTTGACTTGGATCAAAAGTGATTTTGAAGTTTTGGTGAGGCCAGCATCGAGAATATAATGTGCTGAATATGTTTAAAATCTGAAATTAAAACAAAATGCTTAAAATACTCAGCAGGTCTTGCACTACATGTCAGAGAAAAAAAAACATGTTTGCTGTATGACCTTTCATCATTAGAAATAGAAGAGTTTTTGAGCACTTCTGATGGTGTGAAGGGCAAAAGAGAAGGCCCTGGGTAGGTGAGATTAGATGAGAAAATGGTTTAAGAAGTCGTCATGGGGCAAGTCAAAAAACAAAAGATTTGTCCAGAGAAGACATGAATAGCAGGACCCTGAGTAGCTGTCTGCGGGGGGGAAAAAAAACAGAACATCAAGCAAAGATACATGAAAGAATTCAGGTGGGGGCATGCGGCGCAGGCAGCAGCAATAATGATTGAAATTTGTTAAACCT